>NC_141544.1:38457774-38757774 GCF_021556685.1 Rattus norvegicus | reverse complement strand
TCTAGGACCTTGGATTTCATCTGGTACAGAATGGTGTAGTCTCTGTGCATGCTGCCTCAGTGCATTCATATGTGTGTGTCTCGTGTATTATCCCTCAGAAGCCTGAGTGTTTTCTAATGAGATACTGAACAATGGTAAATATGGGTGGGAGAGGAGACTGGGGGAGTTTAAGGAGTAGAGAAAGGGAAAACTGTAATCAGGATATACACGAAAATATATATTCAATAAAAGAAAAATGTTGAAAGTAAAAAGGAAGAAAGGAAGAAAGGAAGGAGGAAGGAAGGAAGGAAGGACGGAAGGAAGGAAGGAAGGAAGGAAGGAAGGAAGGAAGGAAGGAAGGACAGTATTCTGTTTCTAGAACAATCAACTTCTGTCCTTCTCCTGGGTGTTGGATAATCTCTGTGCTGATCTGAGTGTCCTGACAAGGCCTCCAGGTGCTGTCTTCATCTGGTCTAATAATGGGCTCTCTCAGAAAAAAAGTGAGAGCTTGTGAGGTTTTTATTCTTAGTCAAGCTTCAGCCACTGTCACTCAGGCTTTCTTATTTTTAAGGAGTGCAGAACCTTATTACTACCAATATTTATGAATGAATATTTCTATATTCCTGGGATGTAGTACTAATTTTTTTACTTAAAATATGGGAAGTAGACAGAGGGTACTGGGAAAAATAACAGCCTATGAACCACTTAATCATTACTTTGAATAAGTTCTCAGATTCTGTAATATGATAGGTTCTGAAACAGGGGTATTTCATGCACTTTCCCAGTTTTCTCTGTTAGAACATGTCCTTCTGCCATATTTCCTTACATATACACCCTTGTCATTTCAGTAACAGTTCAACAACTGCTCAGATAGGTGTTCTTAAGAATAGATGTCAGAAGACTCATTGAGTAAATGAGATAAATGTGGTGGGAAAAGCCCTAAGCTGTTTAGAATTCCCTTAAAGCAAAAAGGAAAAAAAGAAAGGAAGGAAGGAAGGAAGGAAGGGAGGAAGGAAGGAAGGAAGGGAGGAAGGAAGGAAGGGAAGGAGGGAGGGAGGGAGGGAAGGAAGGAAGGAAGAAAGGGAGGGAGGGAAGGAAGGGAAGGAGGGAGGGAGGGAGGGAAGGAAGGAAGGAAGGGAAGGAGGGAGGGAGGGAGGGAGGGAAGGAAGGAAGGGAAGGAAGAAAGGAAGGGAAGGAAGGAATAAAAGAAAAGAAAAGAAACTTCTTTCTGATGATACTGGCTTACAAGGGACTGAGTGACTCCGTTAATAGAAAGTTATTGGCTCACAGTTCTGAAGATACATAATCCTGAGTGAATGTGGTGATAGAAGGGGTTCATTCTGGGAACCATGAAAGAGAATCAGCCACAAACACCTCACCTGTCTGGTGGTTTGCTAATTTCTATTTTTCCCAAACTGTGACATTCTAACTCTTGTCTTTGTATTCCCCCTGGGTGCCTGTTTACATCCAAAGCTCTCCCTTTTGGTGAGTGTAGCTGTCACATTAGAATTTTGACCAAAGATATTCTGATCTCACCTCCTCCTGACATCTGCAGCAATTTCCAAATAGGTTCACATTATGAAACAAGAGGCAATAGATTTGAACGTGTACATTATGAAAAATCAAAAAGAAATGCCAAACCATGAGCAGTAATTTCTTTTTTATTGCTTGCTACTCCTCAGTTCATAATTTGATCTTGCTTCCTTCTGGCCTCACAGAATAAGTTTCTCCATTTTTGTTACTAATTTATGTTTTAAATACACAAAGACTCAATGCATTTTCACTTTGTCTACAAAGCCAGTGCTGTCATCTATTTATTCTTTAGGTAAACAAAATATAACTAGGAATGCCTAGATCCTGGGGGAAAAAGTGCAGAGCATTAAATCTCTAATTCTGATAAATTGCCCTCAAATTGAAAACAGTCAACAGAGATGAGCTTAGAGTCAACAAATGTTGGATATTACAGGATCTGAGTATTCTGCCAGGTACAGGACACTAAACAAGAGAATAGCTCACTGGCTCTTGTTTCTATGGCTCCACCAAAGTTTAATTTTTCATTATGAGTATCTGTCTTAGTGACAATCTGACATTCTGAAAAGATTAATTCCTAGCAAGAGGAAACAGACTCCACAAGGGTGCATTTCAACAGCTCACTGAGCATCCATGGGCCTTAGCCACAGGCAGACTTTTCAGGCTTGGATCTGAGCCTTAAGAATTTGAGCAAATATTGCTCAGAAATGTGAATGGAGAAGATTCACCCTCGATGTTTCCCTTATGCCTTGCTTCTTGTAACGTAAGAAAGGTGTTCAAGAACCACAACATTTTGGGATGCAAATGAGTCAAGAAGAGTGAGGAACTTACAAATAATGAGGAAAGAGGAAAAATCCTGGCAACCAAGATAATACAGTTCTTGAAGACCAGGGAGGTAAACATCACTTCTGTACCAGTAAGAAACATCTAGAGGAAATGCAGGTTTTTAGTTTTGAATTTTGTTGCCACTTAGACAAAATAGCATCATTAAAAATGTAAAGTGTAGGAGAAAATGTTTTCTTCTTTAAGGAAGCTCTAAAGGGACCCAAATGTCTTGCTTCAGTGGTGTTAACAGATTTAACACAAGGTTCTATTTCCAATTGTTAATACAGTGAGGGTTTAATAGGATACAAAGCTGAATCTCTGATAGCAAACTAAGGCAGAAACAAATAGAGATGGCTGGCTTTTGGCCAACAGAAAGGAATATCACAAAGCATCTAACAATAGGGAATATGGGCCCATTCTGCATCCATACACTTGACTAATTGGGACCAGCTTATTCTTCAATATGGAACAGTGACGTCTTCTTTCAACAAAAATGTGAAAGGACTCATGTTACTCTATGAACCTGAAGAGATGTAGATATTCTGGCTAATTAAGAACAGAAATGACACATCATTATTTACCTGTGAAAGTCCACCAGCCTTGAATCCTCAATCCCATCCCTACCCACATTCTTCCTACAGATAGGGTTCCTTTTCCCACTGGCAGTGATGGAGAGTGGTCACTGGATGTATTCTATCAAATTGATTTCTTAGGTCAGGAAACACAGGATGCTATTAACTCTAAATGTAGCAATAAGTAAACCCTGGGGAATTTAAACTACTCTTTGTATTGTCTTAACAGTGTACAATAAGCCTTCCAAAGATATAGACCCTACTACCATGCCAGTGTGTAACACTAGCATAATTTGTAGATTTTTTTCAGTCTTAAATATATATAAATTGGTTCTGATTTTAACTGTTTCTGTGTTGATACATTTGATACATATTCTGTGTATCTTATCTATGACTATGTGTTTTTGAGTTTTCCTTTTAACTTTCTTGTTCACAAATATTGCCCATGTTCTCCTTTTTTTAATTCAATGTCTCTATTAAATAACTATATTTAAATGTATCTGTTAACCTTTTTAAGTATTCAATATTGAAAATGTTTTCTTCTCTTCTGGCACTTGGCATTTGAGCTCTTCTTTGTGACAAAGAGATGATTAATTATTATTTCATCGAAATGTAATGAATTTTGCCCACCATGCATTACTTAAATAATCCCTTTTAAATTTTAGGTCAGTCACAAGGAGAATATTTTGCTTCTTTTAACACCTTTACAGATGAGAGCCATGCACAGTGACCTGCTCAGTATCTGAAGTCTATGTTTTTCTATAAAGTATTTTTCTCCATAGCATCTATTAAATTGTTGTTTCCCAGTGAGTTATAGAGCCACTTTTATAAACCCAGGTGCATGTATTCACATTGTAAATCACTGTCTCAACTTTGTTAAACTTAGTTAAAAGTATCTCCTTGGAAATAATGATCTTTCTTACTGCATTTTGCATTGTGACTTCTGAAGCTAACACAAGAATGTCAAGAGATAGGTGACAATTCCTCCTCTGCCATACCATAGCCAAGATAATTGCTTGTCACCCCTCCATAACCAAGTTAGACAGCTAAGACACTCAACAGAACTATAGCAGTCATACATACCAGATTATGGAAAGTATCCCAGGATATTTGGATTTGGTTCCCAGAAGCTCATACTGAGACACGAATTTGCATGTAGTCATTTATTTAGAGAGAAAGAAAAAAGAGCTCTAAAGAGCGACAAGACATGTTTACTAACAAAATAAACTACCATTAGTGACGACAGTGAAGTCTACTCCACTAGGAAAAACTATGGGATTCAATGCACAGCACAGACTTTACAATTACCATACATGATGGGGTGTTGTTTAAAAATGATGTAATTGCTTAAGAGCTATGTTCCTGGTACTACTCCATGCTCAATGAATGATATAAATGTCCAGGGAAAGTGCCCAGGCAGATTGCGGCAGGTATTAGACATAAAGGATATGACGCATGACGAATGACGTATGATGGACATTGTTGGGCTCAGAAAGCAAAGGCGGTGCGAAGCTGTTGGACCAGTAATGATTCTCTAAAGCTGGTGGAGAGCATTAGTGGGTAACCCTATTTAGGAACAAAGTCAATTCTGCAGCTCTGAGAAGGGCTTCTCAGGCTTAACCAATAAATAGGCCAGTCTGAAATCCTCATAAAACCCCTACAGAGCAAATATTATTCATGCCCCTCTTTTGCATATAAAAATATTAAAACATAGAGGGGTTAGAAAATCTCCCAAGACTTTAGACCCTAGTTTTGTTTTCACTTTTCTCTTTCTCAGGAAGTTAAGGTCATTGCAATAGTAAAAAAGTTGATATAAATGTTTATTTTTCTTGACTTCTCATAGCATTTTCAAATCTATCATGCAAAAAAAAAATCTGTCATTGGAAAAAATACACTTATAACCACTAATAACAAAACAGTTGTGTTTTTAAAAGCAAGGGAAGCAGTAAGTACAATATGAATTCCAAATGTTGGATTATTTTATGGTTGAAATGTAGGAGCACAAACAGGAAACATTATCCACCCAGGGAGTGAACCTCATATTTAATGTTCTCCCTCCTTATTTTCTCTTATTACCCACAGTGAAAACAGTGCTGCAAAGCTCGAACTGACAGGGTATTTACCACACTGACCTGAAAATCTCTCATCTCAAACCATTGATTGTCATTTAAAATTTAAATACTATGAGAATGCAACAGTGTTTGAGAGAGAGCTCTGTTCCCCATCTCTAATGTGTACCCAGGGTCATTCGCTATGCACTGTGTGGTGTGACTTAATACTCCACTTCGGATCCCATGCCAGCCTGTTTGCAAAACAACACATGGTCAGTGGCTCTGGCTGTTTTCAACCAGTACTCTTCCCCTTGGATTGACAGTGTGTTCTGAAATTCCCTTTTAGGATCAGTAAGGAAAGAAGATATGCACTGCCCCTGTCCACTAAAAACTCTTAAAACGGGATTTTTTTTGTTGTTGTTGTTTATTTTTGAAACTTTTCTTTAGGGACAATAGTGTTGGTTTTAACCCTTGGTATAACATTATTTGGGTTCTTATAGCCTGATGGACCCACCAAAGCATTTGAAATTTGCCTTGATTTATGACTTTCTTTGGTCTGTGAAACTGCTTGGCATAAAATGGTCTTCATATTTGGAACACAGAATTTGGGGTGACCTAAAACCTGGGCCATGGTCACCCAACTTTGGTTTCCAGAATAAACAAGTATCTCTAATTCCATTTTAGGTAAGAGCTGTGTTTCATTTTGTTTTTTTGTTTTGTTTTGTTTTGTTTTGTTGTGTTGTGTTTTGTTTTGTTTTCATTGATAACAGGAACCCCTGAGGTTCAGGTTATACCACCATGCCTCTGTTCAAAGAATGTTAGGCACAGAGAAACTCAAGAGCAAAGCAGAGTGTTGTAGAAACACACGGGAGAATACACACCATGTCCACACTCTAAACTAGAAATAAAATTATTAAAATCCTTTCACAAGACTAGCAAATTTAACCCAAGAATACCTTTCAAAAACATTATATCTATGGAGCATATTCCAAGAAAATAGCAGAGATTTTATTTCTAAAAGTAATAAATTTCAGTTACTATATTAAAACATTAAAAAGAAATGTGAGGTATGTTTAACTATATGGTTGAAATAATTACTTAGTCCTTTAATAAAAATACTTTGGTATATACCTATTTAAATTATAGATCTGCCAAAAAACTCAGAATAATAACTAACAAGTAAAATTGGCAGTTTGATTTAATTTGTAAATTTAACATTTTACTGGAGTTTTTTAAGAGTCACAATAAGAGGGGCTGGGGATTTAGCTCAGTGGTAGAGCGCTTACCTAGGAAGCGCAAGGCCCTGGGTTCGATCCCCAGCTCCGAAAAAAAGAACCAAAAAAAAAAAGAGTCACAATAAGAGACATAAAGACAATGTAAAAGTTTATGTAATAGACTGTGCTTCATTCCTTCTTAGAATAGATTTTGGGGCCCAGCTGTAGTTCCTTGTCCTCTGCTTCCTTCCTCTTAGTGTCCTGGCGCTGTTGTACACCACGCTGGAAGGATAAAGCAGAGTCTGAAACTAGTGGGGTTCTGCAATATCACCAATTGGGAGTGAGTGCCAGGGGCTGAGGAGAAGGCCTTCTGAGTGTTGCAGCCCTTTTAGACAAAAGCCTTCTCTGAGGAGCTTCAGTTTAACAGCTCTCTTAGATGATCTTAGCTCATGCACATATATTTATTCAGGGTGGACTCGTACACATACACCTTTTTCAGGGTGAACCAGTGTCGCGCCCAACCTCGACCAGTAATGAAGACACGACCACAGGAGATCTTTTTTAAGCAGTTTTACTCAGGAACCTTGATACAATCTTTTGACCTCTATCTCTTTTGACTCTCTGTCTGGGGAACGCCCTGTACCACACTTAAATAGCTAGTACTGGCCAGTCCTAGCAAGCCACGTGGGTCATGTAGATAGTCTGTCACTATGTGGAAGCTAGCGGGCCAGGCAGACATAGCCAAATAAGGACTTGTTTACTGCAAGGAGCGCTCACCGTTGGGAGGTTGGAAGGTGGAAACCAGAGCCATCTTTGAGGCGCGGCATGTCGTAGCTCTCTACAAACCAGGAGTATCTATGGACTTTGGAGAGTGAGCAAGAGTTTTCAGGGTAATTGAAAATTATTGGCTAGAATTTTAAAGTTCTACAAATGCCTCATTTACATGGAGAGGCTTTTCAGGAATCCCTGGTACTTGCTGGGAGAGTTCTTATAAGAAAAGAGGAAGTTCGTTGGTCTGCCAGGGACTACTCAACCTTCCCCAGGTAGAGGGCATGGGTGATCAGAATCTCCATACAAGTTCAGAAAAGGAAAAGTCATGCTAGAAAGGGGAGTTCTCCATTTTGTGCTGAGCTCAGATGAGCTATCCAGTCATGGTAGACTTTGACCTTAATTAGCGGGGTTCCCTCACAATAGACAGTATCAGAAAACAAATTACTATTTAGAAACCAAGTAGTAGACAGGACGATTGTGAAAGACAGTGAAATCAAAAGTTGGTTGTGAGATTGTGTCTCAAAAATATCAGAGAGTCTGTTCATTTTCACCCACACTGCTGCTTAAGACCTGAACAATGATCACAGCAAGGGACATGCTAATACCGACCAGGCAATGTTCATGATGCCAAGCCTAGACAAAGGTCTCAGGAGACTGGGTAATGATAAAAATGGGAGCAATGATCTTCCCCTGAGGAGAGCCATAAAATTTACTATCGAAATCTCAAGTGTTCAGCCCTGAGATTTGTAGGGTGATGTCATTGTGCAGCAAGGCATGTCCAGGATAAGGCGAAGCCCTTTATTGGATACAAAGGAAGGGTAGGCAGGGAAAAAGTCTAGGAGAGAGAGGCAGGGGAGGAGTATTTGCATAAACATAATGTCTCTCTTCATCAAAATCTGTATTTATTCCAAAGAGAAATATTGTAACTTTATAATAAAAAAGTTGATAGCCATCCACCAAGTGGTCAAAGTTTACATCATCAATTAATGAAGACACCCATTAGAAAGTTGTTTCTGATAAGGTTTAATGAGACAGGCGTGCTATTTCTATGAGATCCCTACTAGAAATGCAAAATGAGAGCCCAATCATGAACAAGCAGCACGAAAACCTAAGTTTGCAACATGGGAGGAGATAATATCAAAGATAAATAATAAAAACATATTCTTTAATCTTCAAATGTGCTAAGGTCAATATCAAGACACCCTCCACCTAGTGAGGTGTTCATGTTTATTTCCTGATTCCTTGAGTTTGTTTGATTGGACAAACACAGGACAGTTTCTGTGTTTAAATGATGCACAAATATATTGTAAGAAATTAAAGGTACATGACAAGTTGAATGTTTCCTTAACAAATGGGAGATTTGGCTACAGAGGACATCTAGAGCACAACTGTGAAACCATGAGTAAGTCTAGGAGGGGCTAGTGAGGTGTTCATGTTTATTTCCTGATTCCTTGAGTTTATTTGATTGTATAGGACAGTTTCTGTGTTTAAATGATGCATTAATATATTCAGAAGTTTGAGGCCATCAAAAACAATTCATCAGAAAATAGGCAAGAGTAAAAGAATTTTAAATTAAAAATCTTGTATTTTGTTGTGATTTTAAAAAAAAATCTATACAACCATGGCTAGGACGTTTTAGTATGATATATCAGTTGGAAATCCTTTCAGTCCACATTTAAGAAAAATCACCATATTGAATAAGTTTAGTTACAAAGATAGATGTAATTTATTTAAAATTTCCTAATATATTCTATTTCTAGTGAAGATTTGTTTCACTGATCCTAATGGAAGTAAACAAGTCAATTAAATATGATTGTGTCAGTCTTATGTGTAGGAAATAGTTGCGTATCACCCAGTTTGGGACATATCCAAGAGTTCTGCTTTTTGTTTTTCCTTAAAATGAATGGAATTTTGTGGTGAAACATATCACTTTAACTGGAATCATTCAAATAGATAATTCATGTTTTCATTTCCATGTTTTATTTTCAGTGTAAGAAGATTATGAATGAAGAACCTTTATGCTCCAGTCACACCACTGTTAAACACATAGAAGTGAACATGTTTTTATGAATCCATGACATCGACAATTGAACGATATCAGTAGCAGCCTTTTTTGAAACTCACTAGATCACTAATGCATTTCCATCATTCAAGCTTGAGATAAAACAGGTTCCCAGACCCATATGGTTTTACAAGCTAGTGCCATCTGTTTACCATTGGCCATTTCCTATGACCTACTTCCTACTACTTTTAAGAGACCCATCAAAGAACATCCATCTGGGTTTCTAAGATGCAAATATTGCAAATTATTGTTCTTCGGCAAGATGGTTTGTTCCTTGAGTTTCATGTTTTAAAACCTGTACATAAAGGGCAATAACAACAACCAAAGAAGCAGTATCTCCAAGAAACACATGGAGCAAGTTTTCAATATGATTCTTGGTAATCTGCTCTATGCATTGATCCCTCCTACTTTGCCAAGCCTGGGTTGCAATTATCACTGGGTTGTTACTTAAGGACCTTCCTTTTAACCCCAAAACTTATGAACCTTGAGTAAGAGCCTCTAAATGAACTAAAATCCCTTTAACTTTACAGAAATAAATGCACCTTGGAGAAGGGCCACGTGACATTGCCGTTGGTGAGGGGATATTTGGAACAGAAGTCTTTGTGAAAAGCGCATTCTGAAAGAACATTCTTGCTTGAGTCCACCCCACTGAACTGCAGAGGTTCCCAGGAAGGAGGGAGGGGCCCAGTTTCAGAACTTGAAGGAACTGGATCTAACAGCTTTGGTATTTGTTCCCAGTCCAACCAGACAAGTGATGTGACCCTTCAGTTCCTCTCCTCAGTAAGATATACAAAGAGAAGAAGCAAGTATATTTCTCTAGACACTGTTATAACTGAAAATCTGACAAACAGTTGGCTTAATAAATAGCACCTGTCATATGGTTTTCCACTTGCATCCTCTGCTTTACAACTTTGGTTCTTTAGGTAATGGTGACTGTAGTTTAATAGTTTCCTTTCCAGAACATAAGAAGTTTATAAATTTAAGATGGATTTGGCTATAAAGTATTGTGTTGATTTCGGTGATACAAAATCTAGGCTTGTGGGGTATCTCTGTAGTTAGTAAATTGCTTGACTCATAAGTACCTGATTGGATGCCCAGAACCCTTTCAGGGAGTGGAGAAACATGACTAGGTGTGCCTGTGGGCAGGTCACCCTAATGCTGAGGTGTATAGCTGGATGCCTTTGGCTCCCTTAGCATCTGATCGGGCCTATGTGGTGACTTCCAAGCTAATGAGAGATCAAAGGGGATGGCTCCTGAGGAACAAGCAGACACATAATCTATAATGTATATCTATAAATGTCAAAAAATGCTAAACTTGGAAAGCATGAAAAGCACAATCTAGTTTGTTCTATGAAACTTTGTTAGACTTATCCAGCAACTCATATCTAAAGGATTCTGAACTTGTCAAACTTAGCTTCTTTCACGAGGCTTTTTTATGATAGAGACAAAAACCATTTAACTGCATTTTCTGTGCCAGTTTTTGCCTGAGAAGCCCATTTATTCACAGAAGAACTTATCAGGTATTATTGTCTTCATTTCCAAAAAGAGGAAAACCATCCTTTGAAAGGTAGAACATCTCTGCTTTGGATATTACAAACTTGGAGCCAATATTCAAATACAGACACTGGAACACCAAGGCCTTTGTTTTCCATTTGAAGGGCCCTCATGCAAGTTCTGTGAGACCTGTTCTTGCTCAGACATGGCAGCCTCAGATGCAAGGGCACCTGCCCTGAGAAAAGGGTTAGCAAAGCTGCCAGGTTACCATGGTGGCATGGTAACTTAAGCCCCTCAACAATTCATACAAATTATCTGTCATCTTTGCATGCAAAGTTCTCTAATGGTAAGTATAGGGTAACCATGTTATTAGATAAGTAAAATGATAGTAATAAATGAAAATCACTATTTAAATATTTCGAGAACATTGCTTTTGGGTGTGTGTGTGTGTGTGTAGGGAGGATAACTGCTTAGCATTCCAGAGAAGAAAGTTTGCATCTGTTTTATTCCTTTATCACACGTTGTTTGTAAATGAGGCTTTCTCCTGTGTTCTAGTGAATTGAGTGAGTGATACTTTCATTCAGTAGAGAGTGACTCTCAGAAGAAAGGCTATCACTGGTGCTGAATAGATAATTTGGGAAGCGCTGACTGACAAGGTCTAATTCAGATCCATCCTCGACAAAGAAAGGGCAGGATGACAACCCTGGAGGTCAGATGGATTTTTCTTCCTGACCTGACACTTCTGACTCCACAATATGTAGAAAGTTTGACTTCCAGAAATATGAAAAAAAATCATCATTAAGTAGGTTACGAGGTCCATGTCTTTAATCTCCTCATTGAAAAAGGAAGGAAGTTTAGGCATGACCTTGGCAAGAATAAATTGGTCAAAGGCCTTGGGAGATCTGCCAAACCTTAACCTGAGCCTGGTTTGAGGGGGAGGAAGTAGACAGAGCATGGAGAGGTCAAGTGTATCAATTTATTCTAATGGTCTGTTACCAGAGGTGGATAGAAGATGTCTGTTGACTTATTTACAACACTAAAAATGTATGGATTGGTGATAATTAAAAAGTACTTATTCCTGTGTGTTTGTTGACAATCCATGGGCTCTAGTGCTATTGTTTAAGAGTGACTGAGGTCTCTGACTTCTATTTGTGGCCTCTGGGACAGGATACAGTTGATGTTGAAAGCTGCGACTGGGTGTCAGTGGCACCTTGGTCCAAGTGTTTCTTGGCCCACAGTGATGTATCTTGGACAATTTAGTTAATCCCTTTCATGTGTTTGGAGGCTAGGAGTGTTTGAACAGTTTTTAAAAACCCTAATAATATTTTCTCTTGTATTAGTCTTAGTTGGGTTCCAGTGAGAGAAACCAGGAAGAACAGAAGCTTGTAAAAGAGTCTAAAAGAAACTTATCGCATTATTCCAAGTAAGAAAGTTTTGGAATCCTTATCTAGAACATGTAAAGTTCTAGATAACTCTATGAGATTACTGTTGGTAGCAGTGTTGCTGGTTGGCCTATTTTTAGCCAATGTTTGATTTAAGAGTCATCATTAGCCATATTTAATGCCTACTGGATTTCTGGACCCAGAGGTCAAATTCTCATGAGGCTTTTGCTCTAGATTTGACCCTGTATAGAGTTTCAGCTGGTCATTCAACCATGGCAGAGTGAGGAGTCTTCGCTATCCACAGTTAGATTGAAAAAGCCCCTAAATACAGCTATCACTTGCTGAAGAATTCCGTGTCTAGCAATATAAATACATGTGAACTTTTATTTTCAAAATGTAAAGGAACCAAAAATATCTGGATGATTTCAAGGTCTATATATATTCAGAAATTGTAACATAGAATCTCTACCATTGGCTGAGCATTATCAGTGGCTGATGAAGAGAAAACGAAGAGGTGATCATTGAATGGTGTCATCATTATGTGCAGGACTTATGGAGGGAACCTCACTGCTGAGATAGCATGAGTATCTGTGCCATCTCTAGAGAACATTGTCTAGCAACAGGCGCCTTGGTCCTTTGTCTCCTATAACCTTTCTGCTATCTCTCTAAGCCTTAGCTGGAGAACTTGTATTATAGATGTACCAGGTGGCCCTGGGCACTCTATGGTCACTTATTTTCTGCTGTTTGAACAGTTGTATATTTCTGAACTAAACTCCATCCGCAAAAAAGAAAAGAAGAAAATAAAAAATTAGAAAGTATACAAATTTAGGAAATTGTAGTAGTAGCTTTTCCTCTAAAGTTTTTGAATGTTCCAGTCTTATTAACTCCAGATAGCTGAGTAGTTTTATAGTAGCCAGGATGGATTATATCCAGATAAATGGGACGTAAGTCCAATTAGACATCTTTTAGTTATCCCTACTTTAAAAGTGCCACTATTGTATCCTCGGGGATATCTTGTTGGACCGGTAATTGTCGTAGTTTGCAGCCTTCAAGGCTAGGTACGATTACTGAGTGCTTACCTGAGCTAGTTCTCAGATAGGAGAACTTCAAGGTCATTCCAGTTCGATTCCTCCCAGTCTAGTGTCCTAAGCATGTAGTTTCAACCACAGTAGGATCTTTTTCTTTTTTTAATCAGTAAAATACTTACCTATATTTATTCGTATAAGTAGTATTTTAAATTTTATTTTTCTTGGATATTCTATGTATTTACATTTCAAATCTTATCCCATTTACCCTTGCCTTTATTTCCTCTCCCCTCTCCCCCTGCTTCTATAAGGATGCTCCCATTCCCACCCACCCACTGCCACTTCAGCGCTCTGGCATTCCCTTATATTGGGGAAACGATCCTTCACAGGACCCAGGATTTTCTTCCTATTGATGTTATACAGTGCCATCCTCTGCTACATATATGGCTGGACCCATGGGTCCCTCCAAGTGTACTCGTTGGATGGTGTTTTAGTACCTGGGAGGTCTGGGGTGTCTAGTTGGTTGATATTGCTGTTCTTCCTATGGGGTTGCAAAATCCTTCAGCTCCTTCAGTCCTTTCTCTAACTCCTCCATTGGGGTCCCCGTGCTCAGTCACAATAGTTTCTCACTTTCAAATTCCAGGAAGCAGTCAAAGGCATTGACTAAAGCATATAGGTGGCATTTTTTGGATTCCTGACCAACACTCTGCAGGAAGTTTCCTATCCCTGGCAATGGAGCTCTGTTAGACCCTTTATGACTGTGGAAAACAGCGTTGTCAACCCCTGTGGGGTAGCCTTTTAAAACAATGGTACCCAACTGTGTGCATGCATGCATCTGTATTTGTATTCCACAGTAAGATTATAAAATAATATGCTTCTCTATGGCTTTTCCAACCAAACATCCTTGGTGTTCTTTAATCTCTCCTTCCCCCTGTGTTATCTCTCTCTCTCTCTCTCTCTCTCTCTCTCTCTCTCTCTCTCTCTCTCTCTCTCTCTCTCTCTCATCCTCTTCCTGACCCCCTATTAATTGCAACCTGCCTTTTACCTTTCAATATCACTTAGAAAGCTGGCCTGTTTGAACTATCTCCATGGATATATTAATGAACTTGAGCACTGATATGAACAGATGCCTCATATAAACCATGTAAAGGAGAAAATCTTGCAGAAGTTTCAGTCCATGACTCTCAGTCCCTTTGCTTTAGGACATGAATTGGCGAAGAGAACATAGCAATGGTTCTCATTTTATGGGGTTAACACACAAATTGGAATGAGCTGGGAGTCTCAAAATCACCTCCATGGAAACATGCCCAATAGTTGAACTTCCAACAATTCCAACTTGCTAAATATCCTAATTCCTTCCAAAAGAGTCATTGGGTAGGTGGTTACCAAACCTCAAGGACATGGCCCATGGAAGTCAGTTAAGATCCAAATCATACTGATGGACATTCTTGACATGTGTTTTCTACTGGATTCGCTCAGTAGAAATCAAGGATAGGCAGGAGTCTAATGTGTTTGCCTCTAAGGTTTTTTTTTTTTTTCATTGAACTGGCTGATGTTGTTTCTTGTAAAATACCCCGTTCTCCATGACCGTCACCACTGTTACTATCCTGTTATTCTATGCTATCAGTTGACTCTCCTATGGTACCTCCACAATTTCTAAATACTCCTTCTCTTTGCTTAAAGTCTATTGGGATAATTGTTACCTCTTTTCTTTTGGTTATCTGGCTGATAAAGAAGAATTTTCTCCATTTTATGAAAATTTAAAACACAGCTGTGATTTGTCCTAGATCTCATCTCTTGAGTATTTATTCATAGACTCTCACAGTTACAAAGATAAGATTTGGTCATTAGAAATTTGATTGTAGGTGCTGGAGGGATGGCTCAGTGATTAAGTGTACTGATCATTCTTCCACACAAATTAGCTTTGATTCACAGCACCCACATCACAACCCAGCTCACCACCATCTGTAACTCCCGTGCCAGGGGGAATGACATCGTCTTCTGTCCTCATTTGACACTGGGCATTCAAGTGGTGCAGAGAATCATATGTAGATAAAACAGTTATAGACATAAAATAGAAATAAAAAATAACTTCAGAAAATAAATTAAATTTTGAAAATTTTACATGTGAGCAATAATCCCTAAGTGACAATTACTTTCTTTATCATGCAGGAATCCAAATGTTCATACTTGTCTTTAAGATTGAGAAATATCTATTCAGAGACCCAGTATAGTCTTCCAATGTCTCAGTCCATATTGGGTAAGAGACTACTGGAGAAAGAAGCCATGTGAAAGGAGACCTGTTGGGGATGATGACAGTGACAGTAGTTTAATGATATGGTGAGTGCTTCAGGGAAAATATATTTAAAATACTAATTAAGTTAAATGCTAAAAAGACACATTTAAAAAGTGGGGAAAAATGTTCAAACCTAGTATGGGTGTAACGCCTTTAGACACGGAGATTAAAGTTAAGGAAGAAAATGTTAGTGTATGTTTAAAAAATGAAAAGAATCCTGATTAGTCCTTCTTGAGAACTTGAGTTGTATTAATTTCTGGGAAAAGTTCCCTACTAAGAGTGGAAAAAGAGGAAAATTCTTTTGGGGCCCATGATTATGAACACAATGTGAAAAGCTCACTCCCCATTGATTTCTAACAGCTTCCATGGGTTACTCATTCATTGTTATCACTAACTTAACTTTTCTATGAGTTAGTCAAAATAGGACATTAACTTCAGACAAAAGTAAAGCAAGAAATGAAATAATCACTCTGTCAGTTTCACAAGGCAAATGCTCTATCAGAATCACAATTGGTTCAATACTTTTTTATGTAATACAAGAGGTGAAATATTTCTAAAGATACCAAGTGATAAATGAGGAAGAGCATGCAGATATTGTGGATATACATAATGATTAAAAACATTTTCATGAATTATGTATAAATACATAAGAAACATATGGACTATATTTCCTTGGCAATACAATCCAGTATGAAAATTAAAAAGAAAAAAAAATAAGCGCCTTGGCAAAAATCTAACAATCGTTTGCCAAACCTCAACAGTTGGAAAAATAGCTTGAAACATTTGAAGAACCCAAACACGGATGAGTCTGCCCTAGTTAGAAGGCCTTTTACGGTCAGATGAATGTGGGCAATAGTGTAGGAGGCAGGGAGGAGAAACAAATCATGAATAACACATGGTTTGGCATCATTCCAGGCAATTTAACAGAAACTCAAATTAAAATATTCCACCGAATATACCTGACTCAAGTTTTCACACCAAACAAGTTTGAGAATTCCCTGGGTAGTTGACCCAATTTTGAAAAGTTTTAACAAGTTAACCCGTCCATATTGTCTGGCACTCTACTCTGTTAAACATAGATTCTGGACTTAGCAGGATTTCAAGATGCTTGAGTAAGGAGATGGGCAGGCATAGGAAAGATTATACAACTAGGACCTCTTCATAAGAAGGGAGATTATGAGGATTCAGGGTATATCAGAAGTGGAATTCTATGTCTAAAATTAAGTGTTGTACACACAGAGATGAAAATGCAAATAGGCTTTAGGTACTTAGTAAATCTAAATTATGAGCTTTTGGTACATGAATGTTTACAAAGAGGAGACACAAAAGATGGAAGCTTCTATATATGACTAGAAATAGTAAGAATACTGAAAAGCGTGAGCACAAAACTAAGACTTGTAAGAAATCCTAAAGATGAAAAATTTAGTCAGGAATTTTTTGATCTGATCCCTTTAAGATATGGAATTAAAAATCAAACTTACACACTAGATAGATAGATAGATAGATAGATAGATAGATAGATAGATAGATAGATGGATGATAGGTAGATGATACATAGATAGATGATAGATAAGTTAGATAGATAGACAGACAGACAGGTAGATAGATAATAGGTCTGTAAATGGTAGAGAAAAAGAAAGAGGGTAGATAGGTATATAATAGATATAGAGCTAGAGAGAGATAGACAGAGATAGAGAGATATAGAGGTAGAGATATATGATAGATACTTGATAAATATTATTTTCAGTTTTTTATCAAAATGATAATTTTGAATCAAATATCTAGATAAAATTGAAGCATTAAATTGGTTGAAAATAACAAAGGACATTGCATTTTAGTGTACTTTAGTATCTAGGTTTAATGAAATGCCTACTCGAACAGAAGAGCATAAGATGAATGAAGTGTTGGATAAATATATTTTACAATTCATGGCAAAAAGATAATGATGTGCTACTTCAATTTTCAAAGCAGTTACCAGTATGCAATGGTGGTTTAAATTTTGGAGATTAAACATGAATAAAACTAAATAATATTTTACAATCTGTATGATTTTAAAATATGTCCACCTCTCATGGAATTTTAGGATATAATATGTTTGACTTATTGGAGCTTCTCTAAGAGAGTCTGGGTACAGGTATTGGCCACCATTGGGACATTTCTCATGTTCATGGTCCTGAGAGAAAATAAAAAGAGTGTAATGGGTATGGAATGGTAAATGATAAAATGTTACAACTATTTTCAAATAAACAGTAATGAAATAAATTTTAAAACATTTCAAATGAGCAGAAGGATTAATTTATTTGGAAAATATATGTTAAGTACTTAACATTGGATAGATATTTGTCACTTTCTCTTTTTAATTATTACTTTCTAGTCTAAACCTGATGACAGCATGACCATTAGCTAAGATCAGGAATGAGCAAAGTGCAGAATGAGTGTTGAGAAGGAACACAGTCACAGGGATGAGAAGGAGGCTCGCTCGTGATGCACTAGTTAACAAAGTAGCCATGACATCACATATGTCCTTCCTGAGCTTGTTTTATGGATATTGGATTTATTGGGAGGTGTCACAATTGCAAGAACCATTTCTTGGCAGTAAATCATCAGTTGGTCAATAGATTGCTCCTGCTCTTTCTGTATTTCTAATAGAAGGTTTAGCTAGATTTTTCCATCTGAGTTTCTGATTCTCTCCATATTTTATAATAGCTCTTGCAAGATAAACATTATATGAAAAGAGTCAGAGGACTCTGCTGAAGCATGATAAATGCTGATGTCCATGAGAAGGTGAAGAGATCAGAAACAACCTCTCGAGCCACCTGAGGAAGCCCTGCCCAACAATGACTTCATCTTGAATCTGAAATGTTATTAAGCAAATGACCTTCCAAACTACAAAAGAGCAAATTTGTATTGCCTTGTGACTCTAGGCTTGTGGTAACTTGTTAAGTGAAATCTATACAGATGCAAGGAAACTGACTAGATCCCCTCAGAGATCACCAGAGTCCCATGTGGTGCCATTAGGTCCAGAAGTGTGTCAAAAGTAATCAAGGCCATGTAGTATGTGTTGTTCCAGAAGGGTTGGATTTCTCCTTGAGGATGTGGCACCTGGCAAGATGTTTTGTCTGTACTTAGATATCAAACATGTCTTTAAAGGTGCTATGTATTCATATCAATAGGAGTAAAATACATTAAAGTAGCAAAAACAAAGAACTGAAGGGAGAGCAAGAGGTGCTTATGAACATAACCCTACATGACTGGGGAAGTGGAGATGGATTGTAGGAAGGAACCTCTCGTGCCCATGCTGGCTTTTTAAGCATGGTGCTTAAGGTGTGCACTTAATGCTGGGAGAATCAGGGTCACTGAAGAATTTCAAAGCAGTCAGAAAAAGATGAAAATATTATTTCATTGGGAGTTTAAGAAGCTATATAGGGTAGAAATTACCCTTGTTGCAGGGGTTACAGGTGAGTCACCCCAAGAGTGTGAGTGAAGGAGAGCTGACCCTTCCACTTGTCAGCAGTGCATGGTGTGAACAGGGAAGATGTTCCACCATGCCCTAGCCATCTGAAGCAGGTGGGAGATTTGGCCCTGGGATCATGAGAGCTGGAGAGGTGTCCCAGCCCCTCACTTGCTACAATATTCCTGAGAATGGGCCCTGTTCCTAACCAGGGTCAACTCTGGCTGCCCCCGATTGTGGGGCCTACATGGACCAGCCCTAAGAGCAGAAGAGCAAGGGTCAGCTCCTTGTCTGCTGCAGCACTCAGAAGAGTGAACAATGTACCTCATCTGAGTGATAAAATAGAGCTGACCCTGCTAGCATCAGTGAAGGTGACCTGCCCCTGAGGGCATGAGAGTAGGAGAGCTGCCCCTGCTCCTTGCCACCTGTGGCCCTGGATGAGCTGGCCTGGCAGTGCTGGAGAGCTTGCCCTGGTGATAGGATTGTGGGAAAGCTGGAGGGATGACCAGCTCAGATACTACTGAGGCACAAATTCAGGGCTTTGAGTTGGCCCTCCTACCATCTACCCCATCTATGAACTGGTGGAGCATGAAGGTACAAGTCCTATAGATCCAAAGTTGCAGGATCTCCAAGACTTGAGGCAATGAGGGGATATCCAAGAGGAATCCCAGTGAGGTTTTAGTATTAATAGTGTAGCAGAAGCCAGAGGCCTCATACCAGACCAATGACTCATCACAATGAACATTTGCAAGCTAAGAAGTGTGGACAGAAGGATATACTGTGAAACACACTGTGACACACAACCATTTCCACAATTATTTCTTCTGTTGGGAGGGAGGTTGCAAGGGCAGAGGATATGGACAAAGGGACAAGGAGATGAGTGACATTGGGATGCATGATGTGAAATTCACAAAGAATCAATCAAGTATTAAAAAATAAAGAAGCTACATAGGTAAGAAATAGGTCAGGGAGCAATTAGAAGATCATTTAACAGACACTGTCAACACTCTCTGTGGCCTATATAACAGAAGTGACAAAAACATGAACCCAAGAGTTATTTTTGAGGTCTAACTGCCAGGTCCTCCTGACCAAATAAATATTAGGAATGAGAACTATTTCAAGGTTTTTCCTGCAGCAGTAATAGGAGTTAGTGAACAATGCCATGAACTGAAAAGGATGTGATAGAAGGGACTTGTGAAATGTTTACACAATCCATTGACTCCAAAAATATTTACTATCCACCTACTTTGTCCAGGCTCTGGGCTGCTGGTATTCAATAGCATCCCAGGCCCTTGAATAGGGTCAAGGGGTACATCCAGGGATACAAGACACCGAGGGACTGTTTAATTGTTTACCTGGTTTTGTTTTGACTTTTGAGTAGGTGTGTAGTGTGGAAAGGTGAGAGAGAGGGAGAGGGTAGAAGAGTGTGTTACTTGGACAGGAAAGAGAGGCCAGTGTGAAGTGCGAAACTCCAGTGCTCGCACAAGGTTAAACTGGTTAACAACATTAACCCCTGCCCTGAACACAACTGAAAACCGCTGCCTTGTTAATACTCCAGTTCTGTACATTTCCTGTGCACATGACACACATAATCATCTCCTCTGGTAATATTATATCCCTTTCCTATTGCACAGTCCTTCAGCAGGATGATCTATTATCCTTAGAGACCTATACGCAAAGATGGTATTGCAACAAACCACGCCTAGCCAACAGGACTGCTGCGAGAGCAATATTATTGGAACTGATAAAAAAATTAGTATTTTCCTAATTTCACGGACAGAAATGGGTATTTTGGAGGTTTTCATGGGGGAGGAAGTTACTTGACAGAGCGAGGTTCAAGGCACGCCTGGGATCCTCAAACCTCAAACTCCTGCAGTCTCAGCATTTAAACCGCCTCATAAACACAATTTACAATCCTGAAACAATCAGCATGAATATGTCTTTTGGTAGATTTAACCAGACTTCCTTCTTCAGGGAAATAATAACTTTTCTGCTGTCATTACATTTTGCCATCGTGAAAGAAATTACTTTTTGAGTTTAACGAAGTCATGGTCCTCAAATAGAGATGCCTTCAGGAATCAATGTGTATTGTAGTAATTGACATGAAATTGGATGCAATATTAAGCTCAATTAAAAGTTATAGTAAAAATTGGAGAGATGGCTCAGCAATTAAGAGCATTTCTCTTCTTGTAGAGGACCCATGTTCAGTTCCCACCAACCATATCGTGTTTCACAGCCATCATAACTACAGTTCCTGCAGTCTGACATCCTCTTCAGGCCTCCATGGGCCCCAGGTATGAACATGTTGCACATACACACATTCCTCATATACATAAAATTAATAAATATATATTATTTTTTTAAATTCATACAATAAATAATATGATGACCTCTCTCTCTCTCTCTCTCTCTCTCTCTCTCTCTCCCTCTCCCATCTCTGTATGTGTAAAATTATATACATATATATATATATATATATACTACAAACTGCATTTAGTGTTCCCCATATGTATGTGGGTTTATAGCCATCCATTGGAATATGGAAAATCTACCAATAACTACATCTCAAATGAATGACTATCCCTCCTCTAGCAACTATCATTTTCCAATACTTTCTCAGCTTGGGAATGAGGCTTATGAGTTTATCTCCATATACCCTATAAGTTTAGACAATATATTTCCTTAAAACTTTTTTTTGTTGTTGTTTTTCAACATTCAAGGACCTGTCTCTTGTACACACCAATGAGATTAACCATTTCATTCACCTATTTTTGGTGATCATTCTTATATTCTTCTCTCTAAGCTTCCACAAAAATCTGACTTTTACTCAATAATTTTGCTTTATAAACACTGTGTAGATAAAAATCCTAACTACTGATATTTGTCACAATTTTTCCAGCCCTAGTATATTAAATAAAGGTCAGCTTGTCTTCCCATAGACACAATATTATACTAATGAATAGCTCCCTAATACTCATTCTTTTCATAAAATGATTACAGAGTCACTATTAAAACTATTGATTTGTAATTAAGCCCCAAACCTACAAACTGCAGTGTGTGAAGCTCTAAAATTAAGTCCACAAATAATATATGGTTTATTGAAGATACTCTCAAAAAAATATCTGTGTCTAAAAGTGAATAGCGAAGGGTTTCTTTAGGAAAGATGGTGTGACGTTTTAGAAAGGGAACAGAATTTGGAGTCAGGACATTTGAACCGCTCTCCCTACCCTGCATGAGGTCTTGGGGTTTACTCTAGTGTCACTTCAATTTCAAATGTAAATGAGCCCATCAGCAAAATGTTATTAATCATAAACCAAGTCATCATCTTCTTGAAGGAAGTATAGTCATGGATCCAAGCCTACAGTCATTGTTACCTAGTAAGTACCTAATAACTAATATATATTTAGTTATTAATGTTAGTGTGAAGCAAACAAGAGCACTAGGCTAATTCGTAGCATTTTGGACACTATATTAGCAGCAGAGATTACTTAAGGCCAAATAGCCAAGAGAACACAATCACAATCTGAGGGAGCCATGTAAGCTGTCAGGATGTCAATTGAAGTCAAGGACCCAGGCCAGAATGTCTTAAGTGTCAGTGCAGGTCAGGAAGCAGCAGCAATAACGCAGCTGTGTGTGGTCTCCTGCCAGGGCCCTGAGGAACTGGCAGAGCAGAGAACTTGTGAGTCATTAGTAGTCAACTTGCTGTAAGTGAGAACTACCTGTAGTTGAGACAAGTGTCTCATTGAATTACGAGAGCGGTTGAAAACTCAGGCTTCTCTTTGATGCAGAGTAGTCCTCAACTGGCTGACAGTGCTTTCGAGGAATTTCTTCCTGGCTCACATGCACCTCATCTAAGAGACTCTTCTATGCTCCCTTTTGAAGGAAAATGGGATCGTGAAATGGGATCCCCATACAATAAGTATCCTCTACTTAGTATCATTACTTTTTTAATTCATTGAGTTATTTATTTACACCCACATTGAAGCTTCCAGTCCCTCCTCTCCTCCCAGTCTCTTGATCTCCAACTCCCCAAGATCCTTCCTCTCCTCCTCAGAAGAAGGAGGACTTCCCATGGATATTGACCAGGCTTTGCAGCCCAAGTAGCAGTAAGACTAGGCACCTCTTTTAAGGAGGCTAGACAATGCATCCCAGTTATGGGAAGGGATACAAAAGCAGGCAACGGAGTCAGAGACACCCCTGCTCTCCCTTCAGGAGTCTGACAGAAAGACCCAAGTACACAGCTGTAAAATATGTGCAAAGGCCCTAAGTCCATCCCACGGATGCTCTGTGGTTGGGAGGTCAGTCTCTGTGGACCTTAATGGGCCCAGGAAAGTTGATTCTGTAGTTTTTCTTGTGATATCCTTGACATCTCTGGCTTTTTTAATACTTTTTCTCCAACCTCCACTTAAGGTTTGGCTAGTGACTGATCTCTAAATCTGATTCCATAAGTTGATGGGTGAAACTTCTGTGATGATAGTTATGCTAGGACCCTGCCTAAAAGTATATCAGAGTGTCATTAACAGTGTCAGGTGGAGGCCCTCTCATGTGGGTCTCAAGCTGCGTGAGTCATTGGTTGTCTCTCCACTCACATACTACTCCATCTTTCGTCACTACACATTTTATAGGCAGGATAAATTGCGTGCCAAAGGTTTTGTTGCTAGGTTGGTGTGCACGTCTTCTCCGGATATAGGAGGTGACCAGTTCAGGCTTCACATCCCCATTACAAGGAGTCTTAACTAGTGTTACCCTCAAATTCCTGGTAGTTCTCACTATTCTAGGTTTCTAGCTCATTCAAAAGATGCCTCCCCTGATCCAGCTGTCTCCTCCCGCCTTCCATTCCCACACCACATCCCTCCTGTTCTCATGTCCACCCTCTCCCAAACACAGTTCCCTCCTTCTATCCACCCTGGATAAAAAGCACATTATCATCTCAGTAGAGGTTGAAGAAGCCTTTGACAAAATCCAATACCCTTTATGATAAAAGGCATCAGGGATAGAAGGCCCATGCCTAACCACAGTAAACACAATATACAGGAGGCCAATAGACAACATCAAATTAAAAGGAGAGAAACTTAAAACAATCCACTAAAATCAGTGCCAAGACAAGGATACCCATTCTCTACACATCTAGTCAATATAGTACTTGAAGTTTAGCTACAGCAATAAGACAACTAATGCAGATCAAAGGGGTAGAAATTGGAAAGGAAGAAATCAAAGTATCTCTATTCACAGGCATGATAGTATACATAAGAGATACCCCAAAACTGTAAAGATCTCCTACAGTTGATAAATACCTTAAGCATTGTGGCTGGATTCAAAATTAACTCAAAGAAACCAGTAGCCCTCCTCTACCCAAGCAATAAATTGGCTGAAAAATATATCAGGGGAATAATATCCTTCACAATAGCCACAAATAATGTGAAATATCTGGGTGTAATTCTAACCAGGCAAGTGAAATATAAGGAAGTGTATGACAAGAACTTCAAATCTTTGAAGAAAGAAATTTAAGAAGATATTAGAAAATGGATCAATAGGATTAATATAATAAAAATGGCCATCGTATCAAAAGCAATTCTCATCAATATTCTAACACAATTCTTCACAGATCTTGCAAGAAAATATCAACTTCATATGGAAAAGCAAAAACCCAGGATTGCTGAAACAATCCTGTACAATAAAAAGAACTTCTGGAGGTATAACCATCCCTGATTATAAGTTGTACTACATAGAAATAAGAAAATATTAGCATAAAAATAGACAAGTTGGTCAAGGGAATCTAACCAGAGTCAGAAGTCAACCACACCTATGGATGCTTGATTTTTGACAAACTGTACAATATAAAAATGAAAGCATCTTCATCAAATGATGCTAGTCTATCTAGATGTCTTCATATAGAAGGATACAAACAGATCCATATCTATTATCCTGCATGAAACTCAAATTCAAGTGTAACAAAGACCATAACATAATTCCAGATGTACTAAATTTGATAGAAGAGAAAGTAGTGAGCTGCCTTGCACACACTGGTACAGAAGACAACTTCCTGAACAGAATTCCAACACCTCAGGTACTAAGATCAACAATTATTAAATAGGACCTCACAAAACTGAAGAGCTTCTTTAAGGCAAAGGACACCAACAAAAGGTCAAAACAGCAGTCTGACAAATGGGAAAAGTTTTTACCAACCCCACATCAGACAAAGGTCTGATATCTACAAAATATATAAAGAACTCAAGAAATTAAACATCAACAAACCAAATAACCCAATGGAAAAAATGGGGTATAGAGCTAAACAGAGAATTCTCAGAAGAATCTCTAATGCAGAGAAACATTTAAAGATATTTTCAACAACCTTAGTCACCTAAAAAATGCAAATCAAATTGACTCTGAGATTTCATTTTACACCTGTCAGAATGTCTAAGATCAAAAACTCAAGAGACAGTTCATACTGGTGAGGATGTAGAGTTGCTGTTGGAGGAACCAATTTGTACAAGTTCTTTGGAAATAAATTTGGTGGTTACTTCTAAAATTGGGAGATCTACCTCAAGACCCAGCTATCCCACTCCTGGGCATATACTCAAAAGAAGATCCCACTGTACCACAAGGACATTTGCTCAACTATGTTCACAGCGGTTTTATTAGTAATACCCAGAAACTGGCAAAAACATAAATATCCTTGAACTGAAGAATGGATAAAGAAAATGTGGTACTGGGTCTACACAATGGAATACTATCCAGCTATTAAAAACTAAGACATCATAAAATTTTCAGGCAAATGAATGGAGCTAGAAATATCACTCTTAGTGAAAGAACCTGGACCCAGAAAGACAAACAAGTTATATGCTCACTTATAAGTAAATATTGGTCATAATGCACAGGATTACTATGATACAAAACCCAGCCCCAAATAAACTAAGTAACAAGAAGGCTCCAAGTAGGGATGCTTGAATCTCACTGAGAAGGGGAAATAAACTATTACTTATATTTTATTTTCTAAATTATGTTTCTATGTGGATATGAATATGAGTATAGATATCTGCAAAGGACAGAAGTCTGATTTGTTGAACCTCAAATTACAGGAAGTTGTAAACCACCAACTATGGGAGCTGTAAACCAAACTTGGGTCCTCTTTAAGAGTTGCATGTGCTGCTAACTGCTGAGCCATCTCGCCTTCCCCGACCCTAACTTCTCTATAAAATTAAAGAGAAACTTTAACATCCTATGCAAACTGTAGATAAGAAAATTCTATCTCAGGTACAGACACACAAACTTACATTGAATTTTGTAAACCATAACACTACCACCATTCCCAAACTATTTTGTCTCTTTTCATGTTGTCCAGAGTACATTTCTTTTTTTTTTTTTTTTTTTTTGGTTCTTTTTTTCGGAGCTGGGGACCGAACCCAGGGCCTTGTGCTTCGTAGGCAAGCACTCTACCACTGAGCTAAATCCCCAACCCCAGAGTACATTTCTTAATGTCAGTTAAATCCAGGTCAGTCAGATGATTGAATGGTTAGGAATGCTTATCGCTTAAGCCCGGGATCTGAATTTGATCCAAAGTAAAGATGGGAGGAAAGAGCAAATTTCATAAATTTGTTTTCTGACCTGTACATGTACACACTACTGCATAAATGCCACCATGTACATATCATTCACAAGCACACCCACATGCACATACACAAACACAGCATGATGATAATAAAGATAATATTTTTGTACAATAATGATAAAATATCTATTAATAAATCTTAGTGACATTTAAAAATTCTTGTCTCCTTTTTCCCTTTTAAAGCTACTAAATCTGGTGAGTGGTGTATTCTCTTATAAATAGTTCTAAATAAGTCTTCATTTTTTTTTATTATTTATACTTCAATATCCATGAAATCCTACCACCCCTTCTGTCTTTTCTTTTTCTTTTACTAAAATTCTACTAATAGAAAGTATGATATTTTATACAGTGCTTCTAGGACTATGGATTAGTTCAACCACTATGGAAATCAGCATAGTGGTTCCTCAAAAACTAAAAATGGAAACACAGTTGGTATAGTTATACCGCCCTTTGTATATACTCACATGAGTCACTTACTATTCACTAGGGATAACTGTGTTTCCATGTAAATCAAAACAGAATTCATTATAGTAAATTTGTGAAATCACTTATGTACATATCAATAAGTGAATGAATAAAGAAAATTGGGGGAGTGTTGGGAGATGTACACTCACATAAACATGAAAAAATTAAGACATAAAGACCAAATTACATTGTTTGCATCAGATTGGGAGGAACAAGAGATCGTTATGTTAAGTTAAATAAATAAGACTCGGTGAGACAAATACTTCTTTTCTCATATATATAGAGAGAGTCTCATAAATATAGATGACTATTTGTATAAAGGAAGAGTGGAAGAAGAGGCCGACAAGAGTAATATTAAAGTAAATATTTGCAAAGAACTTTTATATGTCCGCGAATCTGTCACAATGAAGCCCATAATTCTGTACAATGAAATAGTGGTTAAGTGAATAACAATATAATTGATAGTGAAAACAAAGGGATAGGTTCCTACATGAATCTCCTTTGCTTCACAATGGTCCTTCTTCCCGTAGAGATGGCCAGAGAGATGTATAGGGAACAGGCAAGTGTTTGTGTCCCTACCTTAAGCTAGCTGTATGAGGTTTTTATTTGTTATCTAATTAGAATAAATTGATTAAAAATGCCTGAGATGATCAACAGATCAAGAGATAAGATGTCTTTGAGTTCCACACTGGAAGCAACAGTGCACACTTGGTTGGTCCCATTGCTTTCAGGCCTCTGATGAGACTGCACACCGTGGAGGAGACATGTGCACAACAACGATGTTCACTTCATAGCTAAGAAAAGGACAAAGGAATGGGATGGCAGCCCAATCCCTCAACACATGGACATTTGAGGGAGACACATTCAAACCATAATGATGATTGTTACCGTATTAAACGTTCCCAGCTGGGGAACGCCAAATACTGCTCGTCTTCTGCTCTCCTTGGTCTATTCTTTCTTGGGTGACAAATTTCTTGGAAATGAATATAAAGAAACCATTGTCTTTCTGCTGACTGATATTGATGTGCAGAATTAGGAGAGCCTGTGAAAACGAGGTTCCCTCCTGCAGAACTGGGATATAGCCTGAGATACTGCAGCTTTCTGGGGAGGAGTTTTGTGCAAATACCAGGAGAAATGCATGAACAGTGTGTCTGTGTGTGTGTGTGTGTGTGTGTGTGTGTGTGTGTGTGTGTGTGTGCCCATACATACAGAAAGATCAGAGGATTATGTCAGGTGACTTTCTCTACTTATTATTTTTTTCTTGATTCTTTGTAAATTTAATATCATGTATCCCAATTCCCTCCATATCAATGCACTATGCTTGCAACTTTTCCTCCAAAAGAAAAGAAAAAACCTAATCAAAACCAATCTTGTGGAAGCTGTATAGCCCTCTGTCCTCACATCCTTACTTGTAAATGTTCATTGCAATGAGACACTGGTCTGATTTAAAGCCTCTGGCTTCTGTAAAACTATCAATGCTGGATCTTCACCAAAACTCTCAGATATCTGGTTATTGCTCTATGTCACAGAGAACCTGCAGCTTTGGATCTGCGTGGCCTCTTCATGAGCTCCAGAAGTTTATAAATGGGACAGATGTTGGAGTAGGCCAACTCAAAGCCCTGGATCTGGACAGGGACAGCTCTCCTGTCCTGTCCCTGGGCTCTCCCAAAATGCCCAGGTAAGGATCTGGGGCAGCTCTGCACAGCTCTCAGACATCAACACAACCCCAGCAAGCAGCCCAGACCAATGCATGGCATTTGATGATAACTGATCACCACTGCTGCAGGGCCATGAACCCAGACATGGCCCTTGGGGCAGTAGGGACTAGGACGTTACCATGACCTCAGGTGGCATTCACAGCTACTCACATCAAAGTGTTTCTCACTACCCTTGAATCTCTAATCCTAACTTTCTTCAGTGTGCATGCATCTTTCTTCTCTTCTTTCTTTTCTATTTATCCACCACTTACTTTCTCATGTAGTGTTCCAAGGGCCTCAGGGTTTCCAGGGTCATCTCACAATGCTATACACTGCCCATGCCATCTGGCACTGGGCAGGGGTCATCTCAGGCTTTCTGTACCCTATTATATTTTTCCTTATTTTATTGAATCAACGTCTTTCACTGAATCTAGAACCAGCTGTAGCCAGCAAGCTCCAGAAATCCTCCTGTCTCTGTTGCCTCCCAACAAACCCCCACAGTCCTAAGGTTATAGATACCAACAGCCATGCCCATTTTCTTACATGGTTTCTGGGAATTTGAACAAAGTTCTTATGCTTGAGCAGTAAATGATCTTAGGGAGCCATCTCTGCAGCTCAAAAATATGAGTTGAGTGAAGTGTTCCAGAGAATACATGTTAGATTGTTAATATAACTCAATGCCAAAGATAATATGGGAGTCCAGTATTTTTCAATATAAAGAAACTTGCAGGAATGTAATTTTCCTGACTGTTACCTACTTGTGTAAAATAAATCTATTATAATATTTATGTTTCTAGTTCTAATTTATTTTGTTTTTTTAATATGGTAAACATCAGAAGGTATAACTCATAGAAGAAATAGTAGGAACTCTTCAGTAATTTCTAAAGCAAGAAAGCCTGGAACCGTTAGTTATTTTCTGCCTTTTCTTTCTTTTTTTATTGTTTAGCAAAAGCATAAAGACAGAGAAAGTATACTCTTTTACTTTACAATACGTTTTTAAAAGCACTAGTATCATATGTTTTATAAGACTGTGTTTGTAAAAAAAAATACTTGTGAACTTTTTTTAAAAAAAGAAAAACAAAAAAGAATTTGGCTATGCCTGATGCTTTTTGATGGAATGTCAATAAACATCTAGGGAGTTCTTATTCAAGTCTCTAATGTTGGGAAATGACAGAACAGGAAACCAAGTGAGTCCTAATCCCAAAATATGTTATTCTGCCCCAAAAGCAGATGAGTCAGTTCACCCTTGGCTTCCTTGACGCCTGTGTTTTCTTGTTCATCCCATGCAGAGTATTTGGGAAGGAAGTTTCAACAAGTTCAGGGCACTATGTTCATCATTGAACATGTTGCTCTCTTATGAGTCCTTTCTCTTCACAATAGTGTGTGGGGGTAATATGTTAAAGAATTCCCCTAAGGTATGGATCTGAACTCCCCTCCCAAACCCTCAGGGTTCTGTTTTGAATGTCTATTCTCTAGCTGTTGACCCTAATGGGGGGGTACAAGAATGATTAGGAAGTGGAGCCTAGCTAAAGGAAATAGATCACTAGGATTGGGCCTTTGGAGGGTGTGCCCAGTTCCTGGTTCCTGCTTGCCTCCTGATTTCTCATCCGTAGTGGTGTGACTCTGTTCCCTGTTCCTACCTCCATGAATGAGGGGCTCAATACCACACCTTCCTTGCCACAGTAGACTCATACCTGCCCTGGTAATTTCAAACTGAGTGCAAAAACAAATACTCTCCCCTACTCACATGGTTCCTGTCAAATACTGGGACAAAGCTAGGCAGAGTAACCAATACAATTCCTTTGGTGAATTCAAATCAAACAAGAATGCTTCTGTAAACTTCAAACCAACACTTCCTCTCAAGTGTGATTCGTTCAATCACTTCATCTTTGACATACCACTTGAACTTTGTTAACTCTAATAGTTTATTTTAGTGGACAGTAGGAGATATCATATATGCATATGCTGGAAAAGTTCCATAGTGTGTAAACACAAAGCAAAGAGTGTAGTTTTATTCTGCAGAAGTCCATGCCGGGGGTCACCCATTACCAAGATAGGGAGCTTAAACGGATTTAAAACACATTGAGGGAATTTCGGGTAGGGGTAGGTGACCTCTATCTTAATCTTTGCTCTATCTCTAAGTACATTCCAGAACCATTGCTGGGGTCTGGGGGTGGGAGGTGGGATGTTGGAGGTAGGGGGAGGGGAGGCAGAAACTGTTGCTGGGGAGGTCTGGAAACTGCTCCTAACCCACCATCCTTGCCTCAGGCCAGGTGGCCAGAAGACTTCTGATGGCTGGGTAATTTCTGAAGAGTTGCCTGAAACCTGGATTTTTTTCTAACAACTATTTGCTTGGGCTTGCCTAGTTCTTGGAAACAGAGGTTTAGGCCTTGTCTCTTGAACTGCCAATTTGAAGCTTGTCCCAACACATTCCTGTATGTACATATGCACACATATATGCATTTATACATATAGCACATTTCACCAGTGTGCTACTTTTCCCAATGTTACTGATAAATGAACTGTACACTGGATGAGTTGCCTGACAATTTTATCTCCCTCTTCATGATGTACAGCACAAGTCACATTCTTCCCAAGCAGACTGAGTCATTGCTTCATATCCTTAGTAAATGGACCCACTTCGTTGTCTGCCTGGCCATACAACTGTTGTGCTCTCATTCAAGTGTTCTCTCGACACTAACAATACCAGTTACCCTGCTTGGGAGGACTTCTTGAAAGCAGTGAAGTGTTGTGCTTTTAGATTTTGCTTTAATCTTTTTCTTTTTCTTTTTCTTTTTTTTTTTTTTTCGGAGCTGGGGACTGAACCCAGGGCCTTGCGCTTGCTAGGCAAGCGCTCTACCACTGAGCTAAATCCCCAACCCCATGCTTTAATCTTTTTAACTGCTTGTTTTGTGATAAAAAGTATTATTGGTTATTCGATACCAAATTGTCAAGCCTGAAAATACTCATCCAAGTAACGTTTTGAACAAGTTGTGCTCATTTATTTAGACGAAGAAATATATTGCACATAACAACAACTAACAAAAGAGGCCGTGAGTTACAAAAAGAATAAGGAAGGTTATATGGAAGGGTTTGTGGGGAGAAAATGGAAAGGAGAAACGACATTATTATATTCTAACCTCAAAAGGGAAAAGATAATTTATTTAAAACTCTAGAACCAGATATGCCAGACACCTGCAATATTCAGGTTTTCAAGGTTTCCCTCACATGAGGAGATGCATGAATATCTCCTCCAATGATCCTGGGGTCACATACACCATGCTAGCTATGTAGTTGGGAAGATTAGTTCATGGCACTTTGCTTAGTTAGAAACAGGTAATACTGATTCTCATCCAGAGGGGGAGGATAGAATAGAAGGCATGTTATTAACCTGAAATACTGACAGATCTCTCTCTCTCTCTTTCTCTCTCTCTCTCTCTCTCTCTCTCTCTCTCTCTCTCTCTCTCTCTCTCTCTCTCTTTCTCTCTCTCAGACATTTCATGTAATTCCCTTTCCTGGTTTCCTGTCCATAAGCCCCCATACCTTCCTCTTCCCCGTACAGGTGTTCCCCTCCCAACCCACCCCTTTACTCCCCCCATGGGACATTCCCCTGCACTGGGGGTCCAACCTTGGCAGGACCAAGGGCTTCCCCTTCCACTGGTACCCCAACAAGGCTATTCTCTGCTACATATGCAGTTCGAGCTCTGGGTCAGTTCATCTATAGACTTTGGGTAGTGGTTTAGTCCCTGGAAGCTCTGGTTGGTTGGCATTGCTGTTCTTATGGGGTTGCAAACCCCTTCAGCTCTTTCAATCCTTCCTCTAATTCCCCCAAAGGGGGTCCAGTTCTCAGTTCAGCATTCTCTTAAGCTATATGTTTTGCTCCTTTTCTTCAATTTTGAGGAAGACACAAGAAAAATTAGATTGATAATGGTGAGTAACTGTTATTCAATCCTTAGCAAAGATTATTATATTCATGAGGTTTAAACATTAATTAAGCCAACACTTTTTGAAATGCTGTGTGATTGGTTGTGCCTTCAGTGGTGTGAATGACCACCCTGGTGAGCTGCAAAAAGTTGGTCTTGCATAGACAGGAATTTCATTTTAATATCATTGAGGACTCTGATCATAAAAAAAATGTGAATGGAAAATACAACATTTTAAATTTCTTCTTGATACTTCTCATACAGATCAGAGATAGTGGTCCTTGGAGGTGCATTCTTCAAATCCTTTGAAAATGCTTCTGCTCGGCATCAATTCTTTTTAACCATAGTACCTAGAACAGAACATCCTAGCCTTAAATATTTTTAGTCTTCACAGTGTTATTCCCTTTGAGGACCAAGTCAGAGATAAAGTCCGAGCTAAAATGTAAAAGCACATGAAAGGATTAAGACTAAACCATAAACTACTGTAAGGGCCTTTCTTTTAACTCTTTCTTTCCTGCTTAAGTAGGATTCAATGGAATTGGGCTCCCGTCTATGAGGATAGCAGTATATCATTAGGAATCATTTCATTGACTTTTTTTTTAATGGCAGTCATGTTTGGTTCTGTCCCTGTCCCCTCAGCTATCCGGCCTCTTGGCCTCTTGCTTCTTTCATTCTTTCTTTCACACTTCTGCAGGGATTTATCCAAAGTCATTTTCATTTTGTGTTTTGAGGCACTTGGAAAATAGGATGAGCAGAATCTAATTCCATGCTTCTTCCTTTTGGATTTGTTATCTCTGCCTCTCTCTCCTCTCTCTCTCTCTCTCTCTCTCTCTCTCTCTCTCTCTCTCTCTCTCTCTCTCTCTCCTTTCCTTTTTCTTTCTGTCTTTTGCCTGTTTTCACAGAGCAAATTACACTGAAGACTAAAGAGGATAAGAGATAGAGAACGAGTTACTGAATGAAACTAAAGTGAAAAAGAGAGAGCTGGACTAAGGGAGTATATGAAAGAGAAAGAGTGAAGAAGGGAAGAAGACAAACAGGTAGAGAGAGGAAAAGAGAGACAAAATGAAGGAGGAAGAAAAGGAAAAGAAAAACAGAGGGGAGCCAAACATAAGACAACTATGAGAAGTCAAGTTAACTTTTAACCTACAGGAATTTTACTCTATGTAGGATTTACCCAACCATTAAATGTCTATCAAGAGTCAAAAATAACAGAGTTTGGGGGAAAAAACATAATAGTCTCAAGACATTGTAAAATGATTCTCTGAAAGTTAGCAGACATGCTGCTGGGTTCCTTTTTCCTTTAATCCTCTGGCACTTTAAAAGTTATGTATGTATTCTCTGAAAATTTCTGAAAAAAAAGTTCAGCTGTGGCTACACATAAGAGCTTTTCTGTACCTCGCATTAACCAGTTTCCTACTGTTAATACCTCCACATTCCTCTGACTCAATGTGCACCATTTCTATAAAATGATGAAAGTCACCTGTACCTACTAAGGTAGTAGCTGACTGCACCAGTTTTATATGTACACACTTTTATACTTGTCAGGGAGAGAAGTGTGTCTGAACTGAAGAAAAAGATTGGAGATTATATAGCTAATCACAAGTAGGAATAAAGTAATAAAGTAACCCACAACAGACGATTAGGAATTAGCTCTATGGACTCCTAAGTTAGAACTCTTTCAGGTATGATTTAACAGGTACTGGGACAGCTACCACCCAAACTAGTAGGGTCATTAAGGATTCAGTGCGCTTTGTGCACAGATTGATAGGCATCTGTAGAGAGATGTGTACTGTATGGATACATCACCTGTCAATTACAAAGTCTATGACCCCTATAGCTTAGGGAGGAAATGCAAGGTGGGACATCTGGGAGGCAGAAAGGATTCTGGGAAAGAGCCAGGTATGAATGAGCCCTTGGGAAGATTTAAGGAGCCAGACAAGTTGTACCAAGCACAGGTAACCAGCCACATGGCACAGTGTAGATTAAAATAATTGGGTTATTTTAGTTGTGATCCAGTAGGAGAAGAGCCTAGTGGCAAAGGTATTTTCAAATATATTTTGAGTCTGAGTCTTATTTCTTGGACATTGGGGCAAGGAGAAAGAACCAAACTTACCTTCTAAAGGTAACCTTAGAGGATGCTTTTGATCTTGATCAGTTGTCTCAGCAGGAACAGCTAAACTCTCTTTTATGATTCATATTTATCCCTATGAGAGTTTGATGTCCAATCCACCTGAAGGGCTAAAGAGCCTAGTTTCATTCCTAAAGGAGGCTGGAAAGGGTGTACACAGATTCAAAGAAGGTTCTTAAAAGGCAATAACTAAAGCAAGAAGTTGACATTGTAGAAAAACCACATGAGGAAGCACAAGCTACGGTTCAGTCCCTGAGCAGCAGCTCAGACAGGGACTACATCTGTTGACCACAGCGTGAAAGGTCAGAGGTATCCGACTTGTTGAGATCCTACAATGTTGTAGCTGGTAATAAAATTAGGGAGTTTCCAACAGAGTTAGGTATAGCCAGCTAGGAGTGGAGGAGGGGTAGAGTTGATAGTTTTATTGGTGGATAGATGTGTGTTATCACTTCTTCCTTTCACTGTGATGGGAAGTTAAAAGGTCAAGATGTCGGAGGAGATTCATTAAGCAAAGTGTAGCATGCCCACATGAACCAGTGTAGCCTGTTAGTGCCTCTGGGAAACGTGTATACTAGGGAGGTACCTGGTCATCCACTCACATCTTAAGTAAGAGAGGTTGTACACATCATTCATCCACCTAAGCAATTCCTGTGGCCACTGCACTGACTAGGCAGCTCTGTTTTGCATTCTTTATCATTTCTTGGTAAATGACCAGTTGATGATGATCAACTTTGTTTAGACTGTCTTCAGCTTCTTCTGCAGTAGGAAAAGATATTAAAACAACAAGTCCACTGAAATCTACAAGTACTATTCATTGGTGCTTGGGAGGACCTAGCTGGAGTTGGACATGTGAAGGGGAAAGAAAAAGAAAAAGAGAGAAACAAACCTCAGATGTCTAAAATTACTCTGGGTGGGAAAGTCCTGGTTTTCCATGTGTTTCCCGTAAGACATGATGTTTGAGAGAATTTCTAGAAAATAAAGAGGGAAAAAAAAAGAATTTGGGTAACTCATAAAAGCAAAAGTGCATAGTTGTGTGACAAAAGCTAAAACAACATTTTCCAGCTGGTCAGCATAAAAGATTGACTCTCCGGTTTTCTTTACCCATAACACCTGCATGTCTTGAGTAATACATGTGGGTATTTTTCATTCGAAGCCTTTTTACAGGGTATAAAATTCCTGTGAATAAAGAAATGAAAATCTAGATTTTCTTTAAAAAAATGTATTTTCATAATGAGATTAAGTAAAGCTTAGTTGGAAACACATGTGGTCAATAACAACAGAGAAATTGTTCTGTCACCTTTTCTATTCAGATAACAGAGAAAATGATTTTGACTTCTACCAGGCATGAAGCAAATTCTTTGCTAAGAAGAAAAATGTCTCCACTGAGCGAGTCTCAAGAATATTGTCTTTGCAAGGGGGAAAGAGCAAATGATCCCCACTTTGCTACTTATCCGAGCTCTGAGCCAGCAGTCACCTATCAGCGCAGTGTAGAGGGAGCATGAGTTGGGATGAACACATCTGCATGCATGTGTACATTAAGTATGCTTGTTGTGTGCGAAGCTCCAGGACGTCCCTAGTCATCAGATGTTTGCCTGCATTGGGGAACGCAAGAGTTGGCCAGAGTGGTAAACGAGAAAAGGGAGATTGTTGAACAGCAGATTCTATGAAAACCCTCTCCAGGCTCCGGGAGTGTGTCTGAGCTAGAACAGCACATACGCCCTCTACCTTACCGCTATAGTCCAACTTTGCTTTTTAACTGGAACTCTTCAGAACGTTGCAAGTCACAGTGACACAGGAAGAAGAGGCTCCTTTCACATCATATAAAATGGTGCCACGCAGCAAGACATTTCCGTTGACGGCATCCATGTTCCTTTTACCAAGGGAGCAGGTTCCCCAGGCAGCAAGGCCTGGGGTAGAAATCTTGATGTGGGAAAGCAAAACAAAATTGAGAGTCTGTGATTCTTCCACGTGGGAGGTAAAAAGCAGGTGTTTGGCTGGAGGGGAATATTTTACTGTCAGGTATTTCCTCACTCCTACCATTAAAAGCACGGTTTAGGGTAGAAGTGAGGATTTGACACTTTAGCAAATGGAAATATGAGAAAATACTACATACCAGGGCCAAAAGGCTGTGGAGTGCAGCCATGCTGGAAACAGAGAGCAGAGCACCTGTAGATGCTGTTCCCTTTCTTCTCTTCCGTATTTGTATTTTCCAGGTTGGAGTCCAAGTACCTATTGATCTTCTTGGCGCCATTTCTGAACTGTGAATTCTTTGCAAACATCAGTCATGGCTTACTCACCTTCACAAGTCCCCAGAGAGTCTCCCGGAACCTTTCACACCTTGACATGTATTTTCATAAGCTACGTAGGTTTTAAGAGGTGTTTGCAGAGTGGATATAATTAAGAGGTAGAAGATTGCAGTTTCGGCAGAGTGTGTCACTAGTAGTCCCTTTTCGTGGAAGCATCAGCTTGTGACTGACCAGTAGATGGTTGATGCCTTATGCAATCCCTGTGTCAGTAAGTTTGAACTCCACATCTTTGGCTTATGGTGAGTCTCTTGCACACTCACCCAGGAGCTACCTCAGTTCCAGAATGGAACACACAAACACACACACACACAGACACACACACACACAGACACACACACAGACACACACACACACCAATTATGTTTAAAATGCCTTGGCTACCTTAAAGGCACTGCACTCCTAAATTTTTTTGCTAACCCAGGCCCAACCAGGAAGTGGCCAGTGGCTACCACACCCCCAACCCCAAATTCTCACATGGCTGGTTGGCTTTCTCTCCTGCAGCTCCTGCATCCCATCTTTCTACCCTGAGTCATGGAAATTCTTCCTTTCTGTCTCCCCAGTCCTAGCCTGAGCAAATCTAAGGGCCCTGCCCATTCTCCCTTTGTCCAGCCATTGATCACTGGCATCTATATTGATCAATCGAAAACCAACTGGGGACAATGACTTCAGCGTTTGGATTCCCGATTAAAACAAAGCATTAGAACAAACCCCCAACAAATCCCCACAGCAATTTTGAACTCGCAGCATTCTATAGTAGAAAATATTTCTTTGAGAAAATGTAAAGTTTATACGTCTGTGATTTTGGATCATGTATTCAATAAATGTGTTAAAAAATAATTCTTATTACCTATGCAGAAAAAGTAGCTATTAGAGCAAAATGTAATCAATGGCTCCATCTAACATGGTGAACAATATATTTTTTCTTCTTATTGCAAAACTAAAGACTGCTGTTTTGACCTACTGAAATACTACTCTAAATTAATACTGGTTAATTTCTGCTCTGGAACAACTTGGTTGCACAGGTTCACTGGTGCAGTCTCTGTTTCAAATAGTAACTAACTTTCTACAGAATGCAAATACCTTCCACAGAAACTAAATACATGGAGAAAAAAATCCCCAAACCAAACCAAAACAAAACAAACAGCACACACACCAAAAAAAAAATAAGTAATTAAACATCAATAATATTTACTTATTGTATCCCAAGCTCTATCTGCCTCTATCCCTGTAACAAATACTGCCAGCAAACACTTACTATTTCATGCTCACACTTTGAAACAAATCTGCTCTTAACATATTTCCAAACATTTGGTTAATTGGTCTGAATTCTAATGTCATTCATTTATCAGAAATGAAGGCATGAAATTCAGATTGTGTTCCTTTAAGAGAGCAACAGGTTTTAGAGATGACAAAAGGCTTCAGTGAGGGTAAAGTCATCGGGAAATCCATAAGGAACCTGTCCACAAATGAAAACAATTGCAGTTAGCAGCCTTACCCCAGGGTCACCTGAAAGACCTGCTTTCTAAATGATTCTGTGAGACACAGATGAGTAAGTTGCACCTTTCAAATAAAAATTGTTTTTGGAAACTTTGTTTGATACCAAATATTGTACTTTATTATTTTTTTGGAAAGTGGCGTAAAAGAAATAAAGTCTGTATCTTAATTACTTACCAATTGTGGTGACAAAAAAAAAAAATCAGGACAGAATAAAATAATAAAAGTTGAAAATGTTTAATTGGGCTTACGGCTTCAGAGGATTTGAGTCCATGATGGCAGGGTCAGCTGAGAGCTCACATCTTGATTCCAACGCTGGAAGCAGAGAGCGTTTCTCCTGAGTGATGTACCTCCTCCAATAAAGCCGCACCTCCCAACTCTTCCCGAACCTCTCCACCAACTGGAGACCGCACGTATGCACCTATGGGGGCTGTTCTCATGCTGGCCTCTGCTACACGAATAGGTACCAGGTAATCTTCCCTGGAGTTACTTTGGTCGTCGTAAACCTGAAGGCTACTGGGCCACGGAGAAGATGGCCGGTACCTCCATTCTCTGCCTTTGATGCTTGCCCACTGCCTTGGAATGCTGACTACAGGAAACCTACTTGATCATCTTGAGGATTGAGGAGCAAGTGTTTCAGCAGCAGCCTCCTTCTAGGTCCTGATTGGTTTCAGGATCCAGCCAGTCTTTCTCAACTTCTCCCATGTCCACCCCCCCCCCACACACACACCTTGTTCTGTCTCTCTGAAATCCATGCCCTCTTTTACCTTAACTGTTGTTTCTTGGACTGCCTGGTACCTTACCTGAGAATGTACTATTTGGGGGAGCTATGCAAGTGCACCTGCTCTCCTCTGAAGCAATGAAGCTGAAAAGGATGGAAATGTGTAAATTATATGAGGTGTGTGCGGATTCCAGTATTGGACCTGCCTGCCACCCATCAGCTTGCTCTGAGAAAGCCAGTGGGTTTTCCAGTTCACCTTCTTAGAATTGATAATGAGAGGGGAAAAGGGATGGAGGAAGTAAGTGGCAGGGGCCATGCCATCTGCCCACTAATAACCACCAATCACCTCCCCTAAAGTATTCTTCCATTGGAATAGGAGCTTTGGAAATGATCCTGGAAGCAAGAGTAGGGGACCGACAGTAAGTGAATGACTTAGGAGAGATGTAGTGAGTAAACAAACAAAGGAGTGCTTGCCATTTAATTACCTTTTAAGAAGGAAAGAGAGAAAGTGTGAGCACAAATATAAAAGTTTGGGGTGGGGGTGCTGAATTCCCTTCAAGAGTTAACTCTTTCCCACCCTGACATCCTACAGCTCAAAGAGTTCCAGTGGCTGGGATAAGTGACAGATTGTGGGCACTGACCAACTATGCGCTGGAAAAAGCTGGGAGCACCGCCATTTATACACAAAGCCAAGGACTTCCCAGGCCGCAGCCGGCCCTGTTGGGGTCACCGCAGTGCTGCATGCCCAGAGACGCGCCAGGAAGCACCCGTGGCTGCCCGGCTGCTCAGCTGGTGGCCGGGAGAAGTTAGTCACCCCTAACCCGAAGTCAGCAAGTGTTGGAGCTTGAACAAGCTAGAAGATGAAAAGTCTGGAGATCAGCTACCGAGACGACTGGAGGGAGCCAGGGAAAAGAAAGATGGACTTGGGAGTGCACGGGCAGCTGCCCTGTCCAGTGAAGTTACCAGGTCAACAAGGCCAGAGCGCACCGGCCCACAAAATGAGGCAAGAACTTCATATCCCGTGCAAGAACAGCAAGGGGAAGGAGCTAGGGAGAGACTTTAAAAACACACCAAAACACCCCTTAAGGAGATGAGGTAAGCCGAGGTTAGCCAACCCCGTTTGGTTGTGAAATACCACACAGACCCTGAGTTGCTGTGGCTTTAAATGAGGCCAAGTGAATTTTCTTGTTTTCTGCCCAAATGCTGTCTCTCTCTCAATCTCTCTCTCCCCCTTGCTCCCTCCTTTGTCTCTCCTTCCACCTTGTTAGCTAGGTTCTGGTCCCTTCCTCTTTCCGGGTCTCCCTTTCCTCGATCACCCTCCGCCTCTCCCGGCGCCCTCCCCCATCAGATTAGGCGCGGACCGGGAAGGGTGGGAGTGGTGGGGGAAGCTCTCCCTTTAAGAGGCAGCGTGCAGTGACGAATTGTTGAAATTGCCATTGCAGGATGGCACGCCGCTATAAATTCATTGTCCCACCTCCTCGCATCTTCACAGCGCCTGAGCCGCTCTCCGCGCCCGCAGCAGCCGCCGACTGGGGATGATCCCGGGCGGGAGAACGCGGCAACGGAAGGGACCAGGACGCGCCGCCTCGCTGGCTCTCCACAGGCCGCCTCCTAGCTTTTGATTTTAAACATTTTAGGTGTTTTCTTTCTTTCTCTCTTTTCTTTTCTCCCGTCTCATTTCTCCCCGCCTTCGGGTTCCAGCAGAGCCGAGGAAGCCCTCAGAATAAGAAAGGAAGTGGGTCGGAGCTTGGAAGCTCTGCAGCCGGCCAGCCCCGGGCTTCGAGGGGGCGGGAGCCAACGCGCACCAGTTGCGGGCCGGGAGCGCGGTCCCCCTCCTTACTCTCTTTGCTCGTTTGTTTTAATCTGTTTGTGCAAAAATCTTGTCTGCGTTGGGCCTCTCTCCTTTATTTTGTATTTGGTAGCTCTCCAACTCCTGGCTTTTGCTCCCACCACCACCACCCTTTATTTAATTTTTTTTAATATTTTTAATTTTTTTTTCTTCCTCCGTCTCTTGGACCTCAATTCCAAACATTTTCCAAACCAACAAAGAAAAGTTCGCACGCTGGCACCGCGGCCAGGACAGCCTGGCGCTCCGCTGCGGGTTCCCCCTACCCTTTCCTGGACACTTGACTCAACCTTGCAAGCAAGTGTGTAGAGTGTGTGGGTGTGGGAGGGTGGGTGGGAGGGTGAGCCCCCCACCCCCGCCCCTGAAACTTCTATAGCAAATAGCAAACATCCAGCTAGACTCAGTCGCGCAGCCCCTCCCGGCGGGCAGCGCACTATGCGGCTCGAGTGGGCGTCCTTGCTGCTGCTACTGCTGCTGCTGTGCGCGTCCTGCCTGGCCCTGGCCGCTGACAACCCTGCCGCGGCACCTGCCCAGGATAAAACCAGGCAGCCTCGGGCTGCTGCAGCGGCTGCCCAGCCCGACCAGCGGCAGTGGGAGGAAACACAGGAGCGGGGCCATCTGCAACCCTTGGCCAGGCAGCGCAGGAGCAGCGGGCTGGTGCAGAATATAGACCAACTCTACTCTGGCGGTGGCAAAGTGGGCTACCTTGTCTACGCGGGCGGCCGGAGGTTCCTGCTGGACCTGGAGAGGGATGACACAGTGGGTGCTGCTGGTGGCATCGTTACTGCAGGAGGGCTGAGCGCATCCTCTGGCCACAGGGGTCACTGCTTCTACAGAGGCACTGTGGACGGCAGCCCTCGATCCCTAGCTGTCTTTGACCTCTGTGGGGGTCTCGATGGCTTCTTCGCAGTCAAGCATGCGCGCTACACTCTGAGGCCGCTCTTGCGTGGGTCCTGGGCAGAGTCCGAACGAGTTTACGGGGATGGGTCTTCACGCATCCTGCATGTCTACACCCGCGAGGGCTTCAGCTTCGAGGCCCTGCCGCCACGCACCAGTTGCGAGACTCCAGCGTCCCCGTCTGGGGCCCAAGAGAGCCCCTCGGTGCACAGTAGTTCTAGGCGACGCACAGAACTGGCACCGCAGCTGCTGGACCATTCAGCTTTCTCGCCAGCTGGGAACGCGGGACCTCAGACCTGGTGGAGGCGGAGGCGCCGTTCCATCTCCAGGGCCCGCCAGGTGGAGCTCCTCTTGGTGGCTGACTCTTCCATGGCCAAGATGTATGGGCGGGGCCTGCAGCATTACCTGCTGACCCTGGCCTCTATTGCCAACCGGCTGTACAGTCATGCAAGCATCGAGAACCACATCCGCCTGGCCGTAGTGAAAGTGGTGGTGCTGACCGACAAGAGTCTGGAGGTGAGCAAGAACGCGGCCACGACCCTCAAGAACTTTTGCAAATGGCAGCACCAACACAACCAGCTAGGTGATGACCATGAGGAGCACTACGATGCAGCCATCCTGTTCACCAGAGAGGTAGGTGATGCAGGTGGGTACCCAGCTCTAGGATGCAGACAGGTGGAAGGGGGAGTCTTGCTGGCGGCTCTGCTTTTCCCATAAATGACTTGTCACTCAGTAGAGATTTACTTAAATGCATCTTGTGACACACTCAGCCTCCACTTTCACTCAGCTTTTCTGCTTAGCCTCTGCCTTAATCCTTGCTTTAAGTGAGGGAACCGGCTTAGGAGATCAACATTCACTAGACTAGATGCCAGGCAGACAGGACAGCGGAGTGTATGATCATGATAAGGGGATATGCTCGTGTGTGGGGAGAAAGTGTACAGTTGAATGGCAAAAGGGAAAAAGTAAGACTGTCTGTGAAATTGGGTGTTTTCTATTTCGCAGTGAAGACAAAAGTTCTACTTTGTCCAACGAGTAGTTAACGAGAAGTTGGCAGTTGTTTTTATCTGATTGATGGCCTCCCTTGTAAATGTCCTTAAACGAACTCTTCTGCAACACTAGCCTTTTCCAAAGGACTCCTTTTTCTAATGTGGCTTCCAAATGGGCTTCTGACATATCCACCTTGGAATCTGAGTTCCTGAGAAGGAAGGAATGTGGGAGGGACAGGAGGATGCAGAAGCCCAATCAGCGGTGAGGACAAACCCCAAGGCCCTCTACCAGCACATCAGAAGCACCACCCTTCCACCCGGCTGCCAAACAAGGGTCAAATCCAGTTGGAAGGTTTGGGGTTTGGATGAATGTGTTTCTGAAGTTCTGGGCAGAGCTTCAGGATGTGGGGAAGAATGTTTTCCAAGGACTTCCCCACGTTAAGGATGATGGTTACAGAGAAGGAAAAGAGATGGGTCATTATAAGCCCAGACATTCTGGGAGCAACAAATCTATTTACGCAGTTAGCAGACCACCATGTTAGCATGACAGTTCAGACAAAACGTCTTGCTGGTAGTTGTGAGCCCGAGCATTTAGAAAGCTCCCCCCATTACCATTCCTTATGTATCCCCCTCCCAGTCCTGTTGAATTTCTTCTTCCCAGCCAATCCTTTTCTGCCGCCGTGTTTATGTGCACGTGTACAATAGGTGATCACAGCTTCATTGTCTGAATGATGGGATGGCTATGCCTGGCATATCTAGAAGAGAGCATGCCTGCTGTCATAGTCCTGTCCCCTACTCCTCTCCTCAATTTCCCTTGGTATATATCACCCATCCAGGTTGAGCACTAGGCTATCCATTCTTAGCACTGTGGTATGTTATAAGTCTGATTTAAGCTTGGCTTATTGCCAATTTCAATTTCTCTGCCTAACTTGTGCCTTTCCCATGGCTGTGAAGGGCTGATGTTTAAGGATCATTTTAGGTATATGAAATCCATCCAGTGTAACTTAAGTAACAACAAACTCTTACTGTGTACAGTTGCAAACTGTTACCAAAGAGGAAGGATAGATAATTCAATGGCAGGCTATAGGAGTTTCAGGGTACCAAAGCTTCCCAACCTAAATTTTCTATTTTTAATAAGGTATCCATGCTATGAAGAAAAAAAGTGTTGACAAAGTCAGATGAGAGAAACATTTGCTATTCATGAGGTGGATGTAATTGTAACCCACCAACAAAGACACCAGAAGCAGTGTCCAGGGGAGAAGTAGGCATCACAGCTTTTGTGTGCTGTGAAAAGTCTTTCATTTTATTAAGAGATGATCTGGAAGCCGTCCTTTAATACCTCTGCCTTGCATTGGCTTTTGAAATGATGCAACAGTCATTTTGTAGGCTGCCCTGAGAAGTTCTTCTGTAAAACTAGCCCTTTCTCACTTGAATTCCAAGTCTTTTTTTCTTTCTTTCATAAGCAACTTTCCATGTCTGGATTTCCTTGTGTTGCTATATAATGACTGCCTGCCAAGAAGGAGGCTTGGAGAGTTTGCAGAAGGAGGTTCCCTAAAGAAAGAGGAAAAAATACTTTTGTAGACAGACCACACCAAAAGGCAGTCACTGTAATAATTTTCTTTCAGTTTAATACAAAATTGTAGTGCATAATTCTAAAATTAACTGGAAGACTTCTCACCATTTGCTCTTTTCCACATACTTTCCCCCCAGCTAAAAGGAAACCAGCCCATGATTCTAAGTGATATCTACCACTTTTGCTGGGAAGATTTTTGTACTTGGGTAATTGACAATCATTGTTTCCCAGTCTCGGAAATGCATCACAACATTTTAACTAGAGAAAAAGTAAGGTAGAAGTAAATTCAACCTCTAACTTCTTTTTAATTAAAAAAAAATCTTAATTACATTCTATTAATGGGAGAGGGCATATGCCAAAGCTTGCAAACAGGTCAAAATGGAGAACACTTGGGAATTGATTCTTTTCCTCCACGTGGGTCTCAGGAATCAAACTGAGGTTCTCGGGCTCTGTAAGCACGTGCTTTTACCCTCTGAGACAGCCACCTTGCCAGCCCTAACTTAAGGTTACTAAGAATTGCCACAAAATTTCCAAGCTGGTTTGCACATGGGGAATATTTTACTTTAATCCTCTTTTTCCTCCTTGTCAAGCAAAAGGATACCTAAAAAAAGCAAATACCATTTGGATGGTGGTTGATCTCTAATAAGTTCATCTAACATCACAAAAAAATTGAATTTTTGAAGAACACTTAGAATATGAATACATTATTCTAATTTAAAAGAGGACTATTAGGTAGCTTGTGTGAGCATTTCAGTACTCGGCAATGTTCATCTGAAAGTATTCCACATGTGCAGTTAATCTCTATCTAATGTTTCGAAAAATGGAAACCAAAAAGTCTAGAAGAGGGAAGACGGGGACTCCTCTGTCCATGCAAGTTAGGTATTGTCAGGCTGGCCATATGAAAGAAATAACTTCCACAGTTATTTCTTTTCAATGAGAAATACCCAGAGTTGGCACCAGCAGTCCATTTTTACAACTCTGTTTTGAATGTGAGATGTGTGTTGCTTAGCAGCGAGACGCTCGACCGTCACATCCATGTTTTGATGGGCTCTGAGTTCTGCTCAAATTTTGTGTCCAGATGTCTTCTGCTAAATTGCTTGTTTTTCAGGCATGAAGCAAATGTGTGAGGAAGTGCTTTCCACTCCTGTTTACTAGCCAGTAACACCTTGAGCCTTGTGTCTAGGAGTCAGCAGAAGAGTGTTAATATTTCAGCTATCAAGCTAGCACACTTAGCTCTCAGGGCTGTGCACCAACCCTCAATAGTGTTCTAAGTATAGAAACAGCACCTATCATTTTTCTGTCACAAAGCCACTTCTATGTGAATGGCATTGCTGCTGAAATTCATACTATGTCTCCCACCAGACATTAGAAATCTAGTCCCTAGAGGTTTACTCCATCGCTTCCCAGAGTTCTCTCCTCATTCTGACTCTCACCCTTATTGTAAAATATGTTTTAAAAGACAGTCCTAAGCTTATGTTCCAAAATCATTTACTCCTCTTTAGAAAATAATCTTCCTGATTAATTTCAAAATCAGAAATCCTTTCACATCCCTCCCCCTACATCTGACCAACAACAATGAACCTTTCACTACTGCATGGACTGAAAACATTGGGGTGACTATGGACCAGCTAAAAGACTATTGAATAAAAGATCCATTAAGTTTCATTGACTACTAAAGTGCACTTTAATGAGCCATTGTGCTCTGCCTGGACTCTCTCTCTCCTTAGGATGCCTGATTCAGTATGCAGACGCTTCTCCTCTACTCTTTAGTTCCCTTTTAGTTTTGGCATGAAATAGACACTAGAAGTCAAAAACCTTAGAAAAGGGAGAGGATTGCACTATTTGTCCTTGGTTTGCTCACTGAACCAACTAATTCAGTTACATATTTGAATTTGAATCTACTTCAAACCTACAGCAACCACTGTTGAAGAATCACAGCTACAGATCAACATTTAATGAGGCTAATCCAGAAATGGGAAGAGTGGCCACAGAGTAGACAAGTCTAGATGATCACGTATTTTAAAAAAATATGAGAAATATTGTGAAAAACCTTGACTGTAAAATAATACTATACAACAAGACAATGATGCTTGTGGCAGAGTAGGCACCTTGCATGTGCCCACCTTCTGTGAAGAGGTTAGAAGAAGGCACCAAGATAGAAGGCGATGAGGGGAGAAACATTAGGTTGCTGTCAGTAGGCTAACCACCAGCAGAGGAAGCAATCCATGACTTAATCACTCTTATATCAGGAAAACGAATAAAGACTCCCAGCAAGGAAAAACAAAGTCTGTGACAGGGAACAGTAGAAACCTGATGATTCTTCCTAGGTGGCTTTATAAGGTCTCATTGCAAATGTATAATTGCACTGTTAAAGAATGGGTTGATCTCATTTGGATTCAACTAACTATTATTGTGCATTTCTTAACTAGTATCTATAGTATGAATCATTTTATCCTTAATTAACTGAGGAATCAGCAACCATCACATTGTTTTCTTTTGCCTAAAAAACATATTTGCAAGAAAACACAGATAATCTGAGGACATAACCCTGCCAGTGGACTTCCAAACGTGATGTGATTAATTTATTTAAATACTTAGCAATTGTCTTTAAAGCCAGAGAGAGAGAGAGAGAGAGAGAGAGAGAGAGAAAGGTTTAAAAAGTCACCTTTAAAAAAAAACTATTCCAGAAAATATACAACATTGATATTGAGTGGCTATACCATTATGACTTTTAGAAGATTTTGTTGTCCTGGACAGAGCTGAGGTTGTAGACCCCAGTTTTATAGAAGGCAATGCTAGCCAGACCCATATGGAGGACATATAGCAGATACACCCAAAGCCATGTACTATGACTAGAGGCAGTGTGGACAGTTGGTGCGGTATAGAGAGGTGCTATAAGAAGACAGAGCAGAAAAGCTGAATGATTACTAATTTAGTAGAGAAAGAAGTAACAACCAGATTACTTAAAAAAAAAACACCATCTGGTGTGTGTGTTGATTGATAGTGCTACAACAATACATTAGCATTGGAGCAGCATATCTAAAACAGAAATTCTCACTCGGTTCTGGAAACTGGAAAGTTTAAGATCAAAGTTCAACCTGGTGTACCTTCTGAGGAGATAGCTCTTCCTGGTTAGTAGGAGTCCATCTTCTTGCTGTGTGTTTATGTGTCCTTTCATCACTCTGTATGTTTGTCCAAGAGAGGTGTATGGATGGGGCAGAGGAAAAAGAGGAAACTAACATAACTGGAAAAATTGAGGAGGAAAGATGTCCGAAAATGTCTCATCTAAGTTGAATTCTACTCTTTTAAAGTTGTATTCTTTCTTATAGATTCTTTCTCCAAATGCAGTCACACTGGACTACTGGGGATTAGCTTGATCAACACAAGGAGAATACAGCTCAGGATATAGCATCATTGTACATTTTATGGTGGGAACTAATGACAGTGGAAACCAATGGAAAGAACATTAGGGAAGTTTACAGATGAGAGTGGCATTAGGAATTGAAAAGTGTGGAACAAGAACAGTTTGAGAAAAATAGACGAAAATGGATAAAGTTACTCTTTTCTAGCTTGTTCCTTGATGAACAAATACAAATGTTCTATGCAGGAAATGGTAGCCAGGATGGGACACTGGGATGTGAAGGGGGTTCAACTACGTTGTGCAGAGTTTTGAATGCCAAGCTGTGACCAATACAGAGAAACAAAGATCTCTTAGATGACCCATACTCTAAGAAACGAATGGGTCCCAGCATGTAGATATGGAAATTTCAGATGGCGAAATGGATCATTTGGAGATCTCACATGGTAGTTCAGGTGGAAAGAGATATTTAAAAGCAGGAGAAATAGAGGGTAGCTATCATAACTTAAATAGTTAAATGTTGCTCATATGGTGTGTCTGTGTGTAAGGGGTGCCCACATGTATGTGTCTATGAGTTGGGGGCTTGCAAACTATTTGAGAAATTTTCTTATCTCTCTCACATCCATTTTCTTGGTTTCTAGAACATCTTTCATGGTGCATTTAGTCTCTTTTCTATGCATCTAATTGTATAGCTTCATCAACATACCAACACATGAAGACCACCATGGCTGCCTTTTATTTGTTATAAGAAAAGAAGTTCATTTAATTAAGTACAGATTTGGGAACACATAAAATGATATTGGCGTCAAGAATGGGATCATGATTCAGCAATCTCATGCTGTGGAGTATAGGGATGTTTATCTATCATTAAAATTTAGCTTCCCTGTTCCAAAGCTTGAGACTCAGGTATTTACCTTTCCTGACCTTAACTTGAGAGTTCATATAAAGACATCTATTATATCAGAAAGTTTCAGGTCAATACCAGGACAGGTGAAGCTGGTCAGTGTCCTTGCATGAATGAGGAAGAGCCTTTGTCTCAATGTTTGTTAATTGTTTGGGTGTTTCTAATCCTGTGAAAACCTTTACTGATTCCCTGAAGGAAGGTCCATCATCCACCCCTCTCTGTATTTACAAGCTGCTCATCACAGCTGGTCTGTTAGCTTCTCCTCCAAACTTGTGTCTTGCTCACTCACTAAAAGTTAATCATGTGTCTTAAGAACCAGTATTAGAACCTCTCACTGCAACGGCAGTGATTTACATAAGAACTGGTTGGTTGTAGATACACAGTTATTGTTATATAGATGAATATACTTGGGCTCTTTAGACCCTAATTCCTTTGGACACTGTTATATTCTGAATCATTTTGTTGTATAGGTGCCTTCTTAGAGACTATGTAACGTAGGTCACTGTAATGATTGGCTTAATACTTCAAATTAATATAATCTCTATTTAAATACAAAACAGGACAATTTTTTTAGAGAACGTAGTGTAAGTAGAAAGAAAGTAAAAACTTGCATCAAGAATAAGATCCATGTTGTGGCATGATGATGGATAAGGACAATTTAGTTGTTATATGCCTCCTCTACACATGTGTGAGGTTGTCACATGAAATTCATTAATATATACATGCTAACCAAAGAGTTCAAAAGTCTACCAGAAAGCCTGTATATATAGCTGTAAATATACACACATAGGAGATACTTGTGATTAAACTATAGATTTAGTGTTAATTCCTCCATCACCAGTCTCTTGCCAGTGGAATTGTGAGAAAAGAAGAGTGGGCATTCCACGTGCTGTGATGTTTCACCCTTGTCTTGGACACTACAGTTGTCCTCATCAGGAACTAATACTATATAAAGTGTTCTTCTTCAGTTGGAGGGGTTGCTACTGATACCTTGCAATAGTATCTGTCCTTATCAGGATTTTTGTTTTCTCCAGTTCCTTATCTCAACATAATTTTGCTGCATGGCAGAGCAGTCTCTCAATGGAGACTGGGAGTTCTCCAGTCCTGTGACTTTCTTTACTTGGATATCACTGTCCAATTAGTGTGTGGTTCCTTTTTCCACCTAGTACTGATCACTGGCACTTTCCAAGCTACTTTGCAAGCACTTATGTTCTTGGCAGCATGATTTGCTGGCTTCCAGCAACTCCAAACCCACAAATATGCCCAAGGTATACTTGCGAATGGCATGATAAATCACAAGTGTCTCATATGTATAGTCTCTGTGACAGTAACAGGGCTAGTGACCTCCTTGTGGAAACTTTTTGGTACTGAAGACTACTTCCTATCTATCTTGGAATTAAATCCACTGTCTTTGTTCTGTGGCCCAGACAAGACCATACCATGGGACCACAATTAACTCTCCTCATACTTTTCAGACACTTTTTTTTTCTTAGTCTTCCACTGTATCACTGTATCTATATATATATTGCCTTCTGATGGACATGGAATAAGAAGAAAACCATTTGTTAACACTTTTAATTCATTTGCCTTTTTCATTGATGTTAAGCTGCCTTCTCTAGTGTCTCCTACCTCCAATGCTAGATTATGTGCATGCCTGCTATTATATATATATATATATATATATATATATATATAGTCATCCGTACAGTACTCCTACCCATCCTCTGCATTTTCAAAAACCCTATAAACTTGACAGCTAACTTACTGCTGTGAAGAGTCATCAGAAAATAAAGAAACGCAATATGCTGAATAACAATAATTTGATATCTACTCTTTTATACCGTAAGAAGAACATTGGCTTGCCATATCAACATGTTCACTGTACGTCTTGAGAGTGGATCCACAACTGCACTGAAAACATTTGAAATTGTGTGAGGCAAATGGAAAGTTTGCCAGTTTAAAATTATGGCTGTGCACCTATAGTGGTGTGGTTATTTAGTCAAGGGGCTTAATCAGTGTAGTTGGAAAATAACAAGTGCTTCTCTTCATAATTTAGTCACATGCACAGTTTCCATGGCGAAAGGCCAGATGCACTTAATCCAATTCAAGGAAAACAAGGAGGGTTGATGGCCCCTGATGAGCAATTGATTAGAGTAAAGAGAGATAATAGGATTCCCGCTTCAATGCCACTGAGAACAGGAAGGCCATTTTCTTTCACAGTAGCTCCAAGCTGCTTAATGACAGAGGGAGTGGAAGGCAGTTCTTGGACAACCCACTGTGCCTAAGGGTTCAACTATGACCTGGGATCTCAACCTAAAATTGTTTAAGAGGATGAAAAGGGAGGATAAAAATGTATTATACTATATAGTGATCCCAAAAAACAGTAATTATTATGAAAAAATATACTCAAGATTCATTTTTAATAAGAAAAAAATTTATTCCAATCCTAAACAACAGCATCCATCGCAACACACAGTAAAAGTAAATAAATAAATTTGCTATCAAACGTAAGAATGTTAAGTAAGTAATAAACCTTTGAAAACATTTGAACAGCTTCATATACATTTTCTACTGGGCAAACCTATTGACTAATAATTTGGGGGAGGGGATTATGGAAGATTGAACCGAGAGCTCTTTGCGTGCTAAGCAAATCTTATCTGGCTGTGTGCTCATCAATTTTCAATTGCTATCTCCTCAAATTGAAAGCCTGTAAGTACTACTTTCTCTCTCTCTCTCTCTCTCTCTCTCTCTCTCTCTCTCTCTCTCTCTCTCTCTCTCTCTCTTCCTCCCTTCTTTCCTTCCTCCCTTCTTTCCTTCCTTCCTTCTTTCCTTCCTTCCTCCCGTTCTTTCTTTCTTTTCACTGATAACAATTTTTATTGGAAATTTTTTATTTACATTTCAAATATTATCCCCTTTCCCCACCCAACCACCCACCCCTTCCAGCCACCCCACCCTGACATTCCCCTACACTGGGGGTTCCAGCCTTGGCAGAACCAACCGCTTCTCCTCTCTTTGGTGCCTAACAAATCCATTCTCTGCTACATATGCAGGTGGAGCCATGGATCTGTCCATGCGTACTCTTTGGATGGTGGTTTAGTCCCTGGGAGCCCAGGTTGATTGGTATTGTTGTTCTTATGGGGTTGCAATCCCCTTGAGCCCCTTCAATCCTTTCTCTAACTCCCCCAATTGGGATCCCTTTCACAGTTCAATGGTTGGCTGCTAGCATTCGCCTCTCTCTGTGTTTGTCATGCTCTGGCAGAGCCTCTCAAGAGACAGCTATATTAGGCTCCTCTCGGCATGCACTTCTCGGCATCAGCAATATTGTCTGGGTTTGGTGGCTGTATGTATATGGCTGGATTCCCAGGTGAGGCGGGCTCTGAATGCCCATTTCTTCGTCTCTGCTCCAAACTTTGTCTCCATATCTCCTCCTATGATTATTTTTGTTCCCCCTTCTAAGAAGGACTGAAGCATCCACACTTTGGTCAGTCTTCTTTTTGAGCTTCATGTGGTCTGTGGGTATCTTGGGCAATTCAAGTTTTGGGGGTATCCACTTATCAGTGAGTACATACCAGTGTTTTTTTGTTTGTTTGTTTTGTTTTGTTTTTTGTTTTGCTTTGTTTTTTGTTTTTTGTTTTGTGATTCGTTTACCTCATACAGGATGACACTTTCTAGTTCTATCCATTTGCCTATGAATTTCATGAAGTCATTGTTTTTAACAGGTGAGTAGTACCTATTGTGTAGATGTACCACATTTTCTATATCCATTCCTCTGTTGAAGGGCATCTGGGTTCTTTCAAGCTTCTGGCTATTATAAATAAGGCTGCTAATGAACATAGTGGAGCATGTGTCCTTGTTATATGTTAGAGCATCTTTTGGGTATATGCCCAGGAGTGGTATAGCTCAGTCCTCAGGTAATGGAATATCCAGTTTTCTGAGGAGCCGCCAGACTGATTTCCAGAGTGATTTTACCAGCTTGCAATCCCACCAACAATGGAGGAATGTTCCTCTTTCTCCACATCCTCACAAGCCTCTGTTGTCACCTGAGTTTTTGATCTTAGCCATTCTTACTGGTGTGAGGTGGAATCTCAGGGTTGTTTTTATTTGCATTTCCCTGATGACTAAGGATGCTGAATATTTCTTTAGGTACTTCTCAGCCATTTGATCTTCCTCAGCTGAGAATTTTTTGTTTAGTTCTGTACCCAATTTTCAATAGGGTTATTTGATTCTCTGGAGTCTAACTGCTTGAGCTCTTTGTATATTTTGGATATTAGCCCTCTATCAGATGTAGGATTGGTAAATATCTTTTCCCAATCTGTTGATTGCCATTTTGTCCTAATGACAATGTCCTTTGCCTTATGGAAGCTTTGCAACTTTATGAGATCCCATTTGCATAAGCCATTGGTTTTCTGTTCTGGAAAATTTTCTCCTGTGTCCATGTGTTTAACCTCTTCCCCACTTTTTTTTCTATTAGTTTGAGTGTATCTGGTTTTATGTGGAGGTCCTTGATCCACTTGGATGTGAGCTTACAGGGCAATAAGCATGGATCAATTTGCATTCTTCTACATGCTGACCTCCAGTTGAATCAGCACCATTTGCTGAAAATGCTATCTTTTTTCAATTGGATGGTTTTAGCTCCTTTGTCAGAGATCAAGTGACCATGTGTGTGTGGGGGTTCATTTCTAGGTCTTCAATTCTATTCCCTTGATCTATCTGCCTGTCTCTGTTTTAAAGTCATACAGTTTTTATCACGATTGCTCTGTAATACAGCTTGAGGTCAGGGGTGGTGATTCCCCCGGAAGTTCTTTTATTGTTAGGGATAGTTTTAGCTATCCTGGGTGTTTTGTTATTTCAAATGAATTTGCAAATTGCTTGTTCTAACTCTTTAAAGAATTGAGAATTCTTTGAGTTAGAAGAATTGATGGGGATTGCATTGAATCTGTAGATTGCTTTGGGCAAGATAACAAGATTCATTTTTAAAAGATGCTAACTTGTTTGTAACAGCAGTAATTTGGGATCTCATGGACATGGAAGGATGCTCAAGGAAGCTTGAAGGGGTTATTGTTGCTATGAGGTCTTGATTCACCAAGGCTCAACACAGCTGTAAACCAATATAAACAGCAAAAGAAGATCCTGAAAACACCAAAGAGAATTGGGGAGAGATTTTAAGTCTTGCTCAAGTTTGTTGGACATTTATAATCAAAAGAGAGAGAGGAGTGAGGACTACTTGTTGGCACTGAGTCCATACACTTTATATGTACAGGGATACCATCTTGTATCTGTGTGCCTGAAAGCTGCTGTGGTCCTGCCCATGGGCACAAAACAGAGATCTATGAGGACCATTGTATTGAGTCTGACTGTATTTCACCATTCCACTTAGTTAAGCAAAGATCAGTGAAGTCCCTCTAAGATACATGTTGTGCCAGGTATAATAGAACAGTACTTGTGTCCCAAATAAATATTTTCAATCCTGTCACAAAGTTGGTTTTCAACATATCGACTACTTTGGAATGCCACATTGCTCCTTCAGTTGTACACATACATGTTGATTTTTAATGAAATTCACAAGAAAGCACAAGAATTTTTTATGTTTATTGATAGTAAATTAACATTTGAAGAGAACATTACTAGCACAAGTTGAATATGTCAAAATTTGTAACTTCTGTTATCTTTTCTAAAGCTTCATTTCTTTGATGTCTTATTTATATTCTTTAAATGATCATTTTTACTTTTGCTAGTCTCTAAAAGCTCTGGAATTTCTCAAGAATCAAGTGAATATCTACCTATAAAAACATACTTGTATCACAAATATTTTCTCATATCTGATCATCTTGAGGTGAACTTCACTAAAAGCTATGAGCAAAATTGGTCAGTTGTTAAAACAATCTTGACAAACTGAGTTTGATTCCCGGGACTGATGTGGTGGGAATGGAAATCTGACTACCACAAGTTGTCCTCTATATCCCAATAGATTGAAATGATTAAAAAGCTATGGGTGCCCCTTCATACATTTCTGAAGACACAGCATATGAAACTATAATTCAATTTGGAAGTTGACAAATTACTTTTAAGCAATAATAGACACATAAAATTTGATTTTTCTATCTAATTTTACACATAGATTCAAGTGTAGTTTGTTTCTTGCATCAATTCCTGAATATATGTATACACACAAATATAAATATAAACACAAATGTCTTGGTAATGTATGTTCTATCACAAAGGGTGGTTATAGTTTGACTCTAACAGAAAACAAATTATTAGGCCTCTCTTCCAAGAAGTTCAGCCCGATTTGGCTCAGAATATTAGGTGTTCCTATATCGAACACATGTAACGCTTGACATTTGTGTAGTCACTACGGCTTTGTATCAGATGTAGAGCTTGGATGGTAATGAGCAGGCTGAAATGGTGGCTTCTTTTAAAATGTCACTGAATGTCTTTATCCTCCTGTGCTTCTGGGTTACAAAGTAGCTCAGAAGAGTTCCTGCTTTGAATTTGTCTTTGGAAGGCTTCCAGTGCTGAGCAGGTGACACCGTAAACATATCCCAGTCTTGCGATTTGGGGTGAGCAAGTGGCTGTCCATGGTGGCTCCTTCTGGATGTAAATTGATTTTAATGATTTCTTTCTTTCTCCCGGGCAGGATTTATGTGGGCATCATTCATGTGACACCCTGGGAATGGCAGACGTTGGGACCATATGTTCTCCGGAGCGCAGCTGCGCTGTGATTGAAGATGATGGCCTCCATGCAGCTTTCACTGTGGCTCACGAAATTGGTATGCAGCGCCTTTTCTCTTCCCTCGCCAAATCAAACACTTGTAACAGCTGCAACAGGACCCAAACTACTTGGCGATTAATTCCAGATTTCTTCTGGTTCAGACGTACCACTGGGGATTGCATTTGTTTATATTTGAACTCTCAGGGTTAACTGACGCAGGGAAAGGAAGGCGAAGTCAGCACCAGGGTAGACGTTTCCTTTTTGACGGTATCACTTAAAAGTTAAAGGGAAATTTGCTACTGTCTTTTTTTCTCTCTCTTTTTATGCATCCCTAAGTGACTTCTAGACAGAATTTGTCACAGTCGCCTGTGGGGTGCAGAGGCGTCCCTTATTCATGACAGTGTTGACTCACCCAGGGATAATCAGTTTGCACAGGAATTTAACATGTTTGCCCCATCATGAGTGATACTAGTAGGTTCCTGTCACAGAGAATAAGTGGCTCCTGGTAAATATCCCAGCCTCCTTCCCAGTGGTGAGGCAGATGAAATCAAGCAGACTCTCCACAGAGTTTACTTTATAATGTCACACATTCAATTAACCGAAGGCCTCTAAATCCTACAACTATGAGCTAGGGGCAGAGGTAAACAGTTAAACTGTGTCTCTGGGATAAGGAAAGGGGGCCTCCTAACCAATGACCTAGAAGACTGGTCGATGGAAAACTGATTTAGTACTTAGGACATAACACATGCAAGTTCGCATCTCACTGGAATTGTTTCCCATTCTGTTAGGAAACTCTGTGAGATGCCATCTTCTTTTCTGAACTATAGGAATAGCACTACCTTTTACATGGAGAAGCCAGATTGGGTGGAGTGTAGATAATGGATATCACTTATATTCACACCTACATATTTTCATATTTAAATATCTTTCCTTTCTTGATCAATGCATAACCTCTTTGCATCTTCATTTCTGCCACAAGATCATTTAATCATTACTAAATTTAGATTTTTTTGTATTTTTATTCAAAAGATTTAGCTTGTTAAAGTTAATTTAACTATTAAGTAGAAATTAAAATGTCTGCCTCACATTTCTAGTAGCCTCTATATTTTCACAAGGTGCCAATTTGTAATCATATTTAAGGCAGAGAATAATGTCTAGTTAAAGGGACAATTTTGTAAATCCAAATATGATAGCAATGAACAGAAGTAGGTAGCTGCATTTCAACTATTATATTTCAAGTATTAATCAGGACATTATTGTACTGATACTTGTCATTGAATCAAATATAAAACCACTGTGTAAATACCCATTTGACAGCATCATTGATGTAAATTCAGTCTGAAACATTTTGGATCATCTTTCCCTTAAACCAAGGTGCTGAGTCCTTTCCAGTTCCCTCTTGAATTTTACCCAGGTCGTCTAGACACCCTGACAGTCTGTGTTGTCCCTATATAGTGGGCAACCTAATAACCAGACACTGTAAATCACACATTCTTGCTACTGCTCTCCTGTGGTGACCTTTACATACAGTGACAGCGTTGACAGTTTTCCTTACAAGAGAAAAGCTGAGCTCTATACACAGCTTCTTTATATCTTGACTCTTATGTCACACCACCTAGACCAGAGAGGTTAAATCTAGCAAGGTGACTTTCCAAGTCCTCCTCAATTTTCAACATGAACTCTGGGTTGCACGGGCTAAAGCAGTGAGAGCTATGGATCCAGATACTCACAGGCAGGACAAGGCAATTGGACATAGAAAGAAGGACAACGTGGGGGAATAGTGAACTCCTATATACAGATTCAAACAAGGGTCTCTGCATATGATTACATCCTGGTGGCTCCTTGGATTTCTTGATTAAATTATCTCACTTTACTTCTTTGTAAAACCTTCTATGATTTATTTTCCAGTCAAATATTGGGTGCTTAATTTTCGTCTGTGTATTGCAAACAGCCTAAAGAGACACTTAAAGGTCAAAGATAAAAGAAGATGGATTTGATTCCTTTTCATAAAAAAAAAAAACGTTATTAACCTCATTTTGAATGCTTTCTTATTTTAATTTTGCCTAAGTATTATGAATATGTGATATAAAATGTGAGTCCTAAGTTTTTACTAAAGATTATCATGCCTAATATTTTCTTTGGATGATAGAGTCTTGTCTCTCTAACACCTTGACCTTAACTCATTGATCTGTTCAAAGTCTTTAATTTTATCAGTTACATGAACTGTCAATTCCACGTAAGCCAACCTGAATTGAATTTCATTTCTATCGTATTCTTATTGGACTTCTTTCTTTCTCTTTTATTATGTATTTGCTACATTTTTAGATTTGTAAATTATATATACTATCTCTATAGCTATAAAAAGGAACATTTTGAAGCTTTGGCTCTCAAGTATTTAGAATCTTCTTGAGTCTCATTCCAAAATGTGCAGTTTCATTTACTCGACACAAATAGTCAAGTTGTTCCTGCACTCAAAACACAAGCTGGGGCGAACTATCCAGGATTCGGTCATAGATTGCCTACTCTGCTTTTTTGGTTGTGAGCCTAGCCTTTAACGGCTGAGCCATCTCTCCAGCCCTACTCTGCTTTTTTTATTCTATAAGAATGAGTATATTTGATTAGGGATGGCTTCTATTAACTGAAACAGGGTTTCAAGCAGTGTCCAAAGGTTCCTCCTGCTATATACAGTGGCTTCAAATATAGGGTGAAGTTTATATTATGCACGCAGAAAGCAAGGTATCCTCCTCCAGGCCCCTTACTCCCCAATTTAAAAATCTCTTATATTGAAAATTAACACATACGATAAACGGAAACAAAGGTGGGGATGATGGCTCACTGAAAACGCCAGGACTGGGCAGACCCAAACAGAAGGATCATGAGTTTCAAGCTAGCCTGTGCTACATAGTGAGACTCTATCTGAAAGAAAGAAAGAAAGAAAGAAAGAAAGAAAGAAAGAAAGAAAGAAAGAAAGAAAGGAAGGAAGAAAGAGAGAGAGGAAGGAGGGAGGGAGAGGAGGAAGAGGAAGAGAGGGAGGAGGGAAAAGAAAGAAGAGAACGAGAAAAGGAAAGGAAGGAAGGAATAAAAATAGATAAAGAAAGAGAGGGAAGTAGAAGAAAAGAGTGGGAGGGCAGGAGGGAATGCAGTAAGGAAGAGAGAGACAAAGAGAGAGAAGGGAAGGAGGGAGAGAGAAGTAAAGGAGGAAAAATGGAAGGAAGGAAAGAAAGAAGGAAAAATAAGGAAGAAGAGAGAGAGCAGAAGAGAAGGGGAGTAGGAGAGAGGGAGAATGGGAGGGAAGTAGAGGATGAAGCAAGGAAGGAAGAGAAAGTGAGAAAGAGTGAGAGAGTGAGAGAGTGAGTGTGTGTGTGTGTGTGTGTGTGTGTGTGAGAGAGAGAGAGAGAGAGAGAGAGAGAGAGAGAGAGAGAGATGATAAATGACATTAAATTGTAGGCTGTGGGACAGCATGGATTAGATTACCCATTTTGAACAGTTCCCCTTGTGAGTACTGTGTGTTAACTGGAGCTCTCCTGTCAGCCTGATAATCCTTTCTAACTCAAAATCAAATGAACACTGAAGTGTGAAATGCTAAGCATAGGTAGTCGCCTAATGGCAGTACAGACTCCTGCAGGAGCAATGTACACCAATATGTGCTAGACCCACAGACGTTTCTAACTCGCCTCCTGCTTTCTATGTGTTCACTATGCACAGTGAACACAGACTCAATTGCTAGAACATTTCAAAACGTTGCTTCAAACCATCCATGTGCTTTGGGGTGGAGGCAGGAATGTGTTCACAGCTATTTTACAACCCGAAGGAGAACAGCAGAAAGTTTTCAAGTTGATGTAAGTTTACATTCTAAGTTTATATTTTTTAACTTGTCAAACTTTTATTGTAGACTTGTAATAATAAATATTTCACCTGCTGCACACATGCTCATTAAAAACAACCATTTTATTGATGTTGAGCCAGCTTCTAATATACTAAGGGGAACAATAGGATTTTATTCAGATTAATGAAATCCATAATTTCCCAGCACTCGAAAGGTTTGTGTTATGGTAGTTAATTATAAAATGTGCTAAGTGAGTTTCTCCACCAAGAAAGACTGCAATGTGTTTCCTATGTTAAAGCCAGGCAACTTTAAAGAGCAGGACCAATTCCTCAGCCAGACTTAGGAAGTGGTTGAGACACAGCGGGAGGCTGCCTGCGCTTTGCTGTGGTTAGAGGTCTGTCTGGTTGTGCACGTCAGTATGTGACTCTGCCCCATAGATGATTAGATTAAACAAGCCTATGTTTGGAAAAACTGCAGAGGTCCCTCCCCCTCCCCGCCAAAAAAGAAAATTTGGTAGACCAAAGGCAAGTCCATGGATTTGGGTGTTCACATTGGCAATGCAAGTAAGATATAAAATGAGAAGGGAGCTGGAATTGTTATTTATCTTCAGACCTGTCATTTTAATCAACGCAAACTAGGCATATTTCCTGTCAAACTTGAACCAGTACCACACCATGTCTTTCTTGGACCAGGGATGAAAGGCAATCAAAGGTATGGGTTACATGTCCCATAGCACTGTGAGATTTAGTGTTTATTATGACTTTAAAACTAAATTTAATCCCAATCCATGTTTCTCTATTGAATTTTTTTGCCACACAGGTTGACACCAGCAAGTTGGACATGACATTAAAAAAGGATTGAACTTGTAATCTGTGGTTTGTTTCCCTTTTCAAATTAGAAAATGGTTCTTTCTCAATTCTAGGTATTCAGTGGCATTAATATTTATTACAAATGCTAGCGGCTAGAGAAAGCTTGTTGGGAAACAAAAAGACATGAGTTCAGTCCTCATAATTTACATTAGAGCAAGATACAAATCCAAAGCCAGACATAGTTGGGCATACTTGCAGTTCCGGTGCTGGTGAAGCAGTTATTCCTGGCACTTAGTGGCTCGTTAACCTAGTGCACTTAGACTTTTCCAGGCCAATGACAGTACAAATATGAAGAAAACAAAAGGTAGATTGTAGATTGTGCTGGACAAACAGCTCAGGTTCTCCTCCAGTCCTTCACAGGTACATGCCTACCTGCGTACATGCACACAAACACGTGCATATACATATGCACACATAACACATAAACATGCACTTGGGTATACACCATGAAGTAAATACTATCATGAGGAACCCAAAAAGGAGGAAGCTAACATATAAAAACATTTCAAGATTTGTCTAAGATCCATACTATTCCAAGGGTCGCATTCCACTGCAACCTATCTGATTCCAGAGCCCAAGACTTTAATAATACTGTACACTGGGGCTTTACAGACTGTTCGGTAGGAAATTGATTTAAAAGATAGTTCATCATAATGTGAAAGAGTTCATTTTTTTGTTTCCTAAATTATATACTCAATATCACATTAAACATTTTTTCCTCAATGTTTTTGAGACAAAAGTTTCCACATGTTATCACCTCTACATAAAGGATTATGTTAAGAAGAGTGTGTCCCACCCAATTATTAGAAGTCGTGAGTCTTCTCTTTGGTGGTTCTAGATTCTGATCCCCTGTGAGCTGCTGACTCACTTTTCAATCCCTGGCCAGACCTTCTTGCACCTCCATAATCCCAGCTGGAAAATTAGGTAAACGAAAACCATGACCTCATTGAGAAACAGATGCCTCTTCTGGGCTGCACTTTCCCGAGTAAACATATTACAGTGTTTCTTGGGACATTTTTGTAGAATGTGGTGCTGTGTCCCTTTGACCATTGGGTAGTTTGGGATCAGGAGACAAGAACGCGAAATTCTGTTTAATTTGCAGACCAAAGTTTAGCAAAACATTCAATTTCCTTCCTGAGGCTAATGCTGCCCAGTAATACCTGAGTCAAACAAGAAGCTAACCCGGTGGTTCCTCTGTACAGAATGTGTCTTGGCTGGGATGTGGGAGAGCTGGGGTAGCTTTTCTTGCATGCCTGATGTCCTGAGTTCCATCACCAGGCTAAATAAAGCAAGAGTGAGAGACACACACTTCTGACCAGGCATTCAAATAGCAGAATATCAGAAGTTCAAGGTCACCCCTAGCTATCGATCATGATTAATGACAGCCTAGGATAAACAGAAGCCATCTTTTAACCCATCTTTTCCTGAGTGCACATTTTTCTAACTCCAGATTTATTGAAAGAAGGTGAGAGAATCTTTAAATCTGTATTTGGAAGAGCAAAGGTGACAATCATTGAACAATCTGACACACATTTGCAGGCATATGAAGAAGGGTATTGGCCAAACTGCTCTAACGGTTTTCTTTTTCAGCTTTGTACTCTCCAAGGCAATTGTTTGCCTTATGGAAGACTTGGGTCTTTAATGTGACCATTCAGAGTGAGTGGCCTCATCTTGTTCATTAGTTTGGGTACCCTATTTGAATAAGGGAGCTCCCTCAAAATTTCTATAAACTTTCCAATTGTCTTGAATGCACCCTACTCTTCTATTCCAATATTCTGACTCCTAAGAGAAAAAGACATTTCCACAGCTGCAAGGGAAAGGATGACCTCTCTCCATGGGTCTGGAGATCGCATGCCCTTTTTACCGCTAACAACTTATCCCTGTACAAGGTTCACTGTCCTGTTGCTCTGAAAGCTCGTCAGAAAACACTGCAAGGAGAACAACTACTGTCAGTCTTGTGAACATTGACCCTGTCACTTCAGCAGATTCTTCTTGCCTTGCGGCCTTGGGGCCTCTAGGTCATAAATACCCAGAAGCCATCTGTTGTTTATTGTAAAGATCTTTCTAGTGATTTCCAAGATAACTTCCTCTGAAGAAGCAGTTATCTGAAGAATTAAAAATCCATCCTTGTCAACCAGATCTACACATATTCTGTGTCCCCTTCACAGCTCTTTGAAAATTCAGGGTTGTCAGTTGTGACGTTTTAGTCTCAAATTTCCTAGAATCTGTAAATGCAATGTCGTGCTCCGTCATTTGCCACGTGAGTGCCTTGTACATCTGTGTGTAACTTATCATTCCTGTTCTTAACGGTGCTGACAAGTTGCAGACTGACATCAAATGTCTTAGCATCACTAACTGGAGACACAGACCTTAAGTGTACACTGTGTTTGCTGTTTGTGACCTTCAGTGTGTGTGTCACTTTGTCCCTGAAGAGCATCCAACACCCCTCATATTGATCTTCCTTTTCAAGCTCTGCCCAGTCAGAGCAGAAGTCACACGGGTCTCATATGGGACTTGCCCGGTTCCAGCTACTCTGCAGCTGGCCACCTGTTTCTGGTGAACTTCACTGCTCTTCTGGAATCACAACTTTCCCACCCTCAAGAGAACGTGCTTTCCTCACCCAGGGAGCTAACTGATTTCTCTCTAGATAGAATTGAGTATTTGCCATTAAAAGACAGTCTCCTAGCAGTGTTTCTGATGGATTTGAGGAGTCTTACACAGTGAACATTGCCTTTAACTTGTAGCAGAGCTGAAACTAAGATTTTCTCATGCTCAGATCATCAAGCATTTCTGGTTGAACTTGTTTATATGTGTCTTTGGTAGCAATTAAATTAGATAGCTAAACGTAGGGATCTTAAAAATCCCAGTGTGATATGAAATAATATGCTAAATGATTTATCAAATTATTCCACAACTTTTGCCTGGTTGGCATAATTTAAAAATTTAAGTTTATAGACGTTACCACTGGGTATGACAAAGACAAAAGCAAGACACTTTTCTTCAGACCCTCGAGGTGAATTTGGTGCTTGCCATGCATACTGTATTTTAAACCATAAATTAAAACTATGCCCTCTCAATGAAGTGAAAATCCCTTGAGGCAATAGTAAAAATACCTTTGGAAAGTGCTATTCATGTCAATTTGGAAGGAAAGATCCTGGTTCCATTAAACATGGGTGAATACCTCAGACAATATAGTGCAAAAGGCACATATTGTTACATTTAAAACATGGAGTTGACTAAATATCCTGTGACAGAGATTTCACTGGGCGCCCTTCCCTCTTTCTCTTCTCATGACATAATTCAAAACCCCAGTATGAAGCTTCCAAGCACACTCCGCTGTATTGGCTGTTAAAGATACCTTGGAGAAGTCCAGGGACTGGAGGGTGAATTCTCAACAAGTGCTGGATAGATTGAGTAATTTTGAGTAATCTTGATAATATGTTTTATGTGCATCATGACATTCTGTTTTAAAAATCTCTGCATACCACTCAGAAATCAGAGACGCCCTTGCCAATCTTGTTTCCCATGTCACTGGGGACACACCTGACAAACCGTAATTCATACTCATGCTATTTGATCAATTTCATCATGAGTCGCAATGGAGAGGCTTTTCAGAGAAACTTTGCCCAGTCAATTCTGTAAATGTTGTTGAAGTCAACAAGCAAATAAATGGCATAAATATCTGGAGAATTGGAAGGTCACTGAACCATAGTCACTTCATTTCAAGCACAAGAGCAATCAGCTGCATGGTGAATAATTTTGTTATGAGGTGTCAGTGATTTAACAAGTTGGCCCAAAGTAGCTGGAATGTGGTGTGAGAGATTTCATCTCTGTTGGGCTGTGCTGCTCTGCACTGACTGGACTCCTGATCACATGGCCAACATTCCTGTATATTCCTGATTATAAGAATCTCGGGGAAAAGCGACCAGTCTGTTAAACTGTCTTTTCCAAAATATCGGGGGATGTTGTATGATTCTGAAAACTTTGGCGAAATAACTATATACTTGAAGTTTTTGAAGCAAATTTTAGATTTATAGAAGAAACTCCATGTACCTCCTAGAGTACAGAAAAATTGATATCAAGAAACAAGAAGCAATTTACTCAGATTATAAAGATCTGTGGATATTGATACTCTGAGAATTGGTTCCTGAACAGACGAATACCTTAGAGCCACTACTTATCTTCCTGGAGCCCATTGCTTCACTTTTCTTTAGTACTTCAGAACAACTATGTCGAATTTTTTTATCCACAATACAACAGAGATGAGCAGAGTTTCAAGGTAGTTCCTTTATGAGACTAGTATCTAGCTGTGGTTCACTAAAAACTATAATAAACAGAAACAAAAAGAGGGCTGGTATTTCATACAGCAAGAAATCCACTTTAGTTACTTCTCTTTGTCTTGGTTTGGTTTTTTTTTTTTTTTTTTTTTTTGTCTTTTGGTCATCTCCAAAAACTACTTAAATACTTGAAAAAGAAAACAGAAGTCACTAACATCCAAAAAGCATCTACTGTTTGCGTCTTGACTAGCATTGAGTCAGATACAGAGGTTTCAGCAGTAGGTGCCCTTTGATCTGCTGGGGTTTGTAGTTGATCAGAGAAGGCAGAATCCTAACAACAAAACTAATATGTGGTGAGACCATGACATAATCTCACAGAAGCCTCCCAAATTCATGATTCTAAATAAGGTTTTACATGTCAGTGAGTGTATGTGAACCAGATGGACTTTGGGATTATCTACTTCTTCATTTATTTTCCTAATTTTCACCCAAATGTTCACCCAAAGCAACTACTTTATAGCAGCATACAGCTTTCATATGCAGGGGAATCAGTCTGGATACATAGACTGTTAAACTCACTTTTCATTAGGTGCAAAATGTGCTAAAGAACTTGTTAGGTAGAAAAAGAAACTCAGAATATTCTGTAATTAGAAATCCTGTTCTTCCTTCTGTCATTTGCACTCTCTCTTTTCTCCTTTAGGACATCTACTTGGCCTCTCTCACGACGATTCCAAATTCTGTGAAGAGAACTTTGGTTCTACAGAAGACAAGCGTTTAATGTCTTCAATCCTTACCAGCATTGATGCATCCAAGCCCTGGTCCAAATGCACTTCAGCCACGATCACAGAATTTCTGGATGACGGTCATGGTATGTAGCTTTCTGGACAACATAGGCTCAGCAAAACAAGTTCAGATTCTTAGGAGCTTTACACCATGCCTCATGATGACCTCATGATGCTCAGCTCATCCTGTGAGACAATGGTTACTGGGAGAGTGTCAGAAAAGAAGCAAGCAAATTGATTTTCTCTTGGCATGCAATGCCAGCATTCTTGGTGGCATTACAGCTATGGTATTTTTGCTGTTGACTTAAAAAGTTCAAAAGGGAAAGAGTGTGGGAGACCACACAGAAGGTCTAGCAGTGGGAGCCCCGAGAGTCTGGCTTTTATTTCCTCTTACACCACTAAGTTCCTGTGAGAACATTAGCAGACATGTTGTTTTGCATGTTACTAAGATGACTCTCAGAATTATTTGTTGCATATCTATCATAGGGCATTGGCTAAGGTGTAGGATGTGATTCTACTGGATACCCTTTAGAGCAACATATTAACAGGAAAGGTAGCTCTCTATGTATTCACCTACTAGAAAAATTTGATCTCATCCTAGCATCAGAATCTCCTGGAAGTGGAATAAAAACTACAGAACAAAAATAGTCATCCCATGGTGGGAAAATACCCCAAGAACTTCAAAGGAAAATTGCTGGCTTTCTCCCTTTCAGGCATTTCAAGAGCATAGCATACTTTATTAAACTCCGTAAGAGTAGGATTAGTGCTGTAAGTCATATGAAAGTACAGAGGAAGTCACAATTTCTAGGAATAATAAATTCTGCTCCCTAAGTACTCTTCGAAACAAGCTGCTGCAAATTTCCTCTCGTCCTTTAATGTTTTTTAAATAGTTTTTTTCATCTTTATTGGATATTTTATTCATTTACATTTCAAATGTTATTCCCTTTCCAGGCTCTTCCCTCTCACGTCCCCCTCCCCCTGCTTCTATGAGCATGCTCCCCTTCCCAGCCACCCAGACCCACCTCACTGTCCTAGCATTCCCCTACCCTGGGGAATCAAGCCTTCACAGGATGGATGGCTTCTCCTATTGCTGCCAGAAAATGTCATCCTCTGCTACATATGCAGCTGGAGCCATGGGTCCCTCCATGTGTACTCTTTGGTTAGTGGTTTAGTCCCTGGGAGCTCCGGGGTGTTGGTTGTTTGGTTGATAGTGTTGTTCTTCCTATGGGGTTGCAAACCCCTTCAGCTCCTTCAGTCTTTTCTCTAATTCCTCCATTGGGGACCCCATCCTCAATTGGATGGTTGGCTGCAAACATCCTCATCTGTGTTGGTATACTGTTTTAACATCATAGAAACACAGCAAGCTGAGCATTCACAGTTTTAAAGAATCCTTGAAAGCATATACTTCCACTTCTTCATCTTTCAGAAAAAAAAATGGCCGTTCTGTTTTCTTTCTGCTCTCCTAAGATCGGTCTCTTTCTGAAACAGGTGGCTATATTTTGGATTTTGAAGATAATAATTTCCATAACATGATCTAATGAGTCATTGCTCAAAGCAGGGACAAGGCAATCAGTAATAACAATCTTTACCCTGAGTTTCAAAAAGTTTTGGTCTATGAACACCTAATCTCTTAATGTGCTATGCATTTTGAACGTCAACAAAACATTGCCAAAACAATCAACAAAATAAATTAATTTCAAACACACAGATGATTGCTACAAAGTATATTTTTATACCACGTAGCCAAGATGTGTTCATTATTCCCTTCACAATTCCCTATATTACTGTTGAACTGATAAAGCCCTTGTGGTTACTAGAATTTGCATTTCATAGTCCTCAAGGCAATCTAGTTCTACCTTGTGTAGAAGTTCTCCTGATATCAGCAGCATGGTAATACAAGCCAGTAAACCTGGCATTCTTCAGGCTGAAGCCAGGATTGGGAAATCTACAACAGCCTTGGATGAAAAGCAAAGCCGTTCCTCAAAAATAGATATAGATAGATAGATAGAAAGATAGATAGATAGATAGATAGATAGATAGATAGATAGATAGATAGATAGATAGATAGATAGATGGATGGATGGATGGATGGATGGATGGATGGATGGATGGATGGGTGGGTGGGTGGGTGGGTGGGTGGGTGGATAGATAGATAGATAGATAGATAGATAGATAGATAGATAGATAGATAGATAGGCAGGCAGGCAGACAGACAGATAGATCAATAGATGATCCAACAAATCAACAAATAAACAAAAATGTAAATATTTATCAATAAAAATATATCTCATCACAGAAAAGACACTCCCATATCTTAAATACTTAGAAACAATACTAACATGCATAGTCCTTTCACTTAGACTAAATGAAAATGGCAATTCTCTTTAGTTTGGTTATAGCCAAATCCTAGAGTGGATGATCCCCTAGTCATCTTCCTCTCAATGCTGAACACAGAAAGAGTATCTCTCTAGTAGCATCTTAACTATCTACTCCGGATACTATGCTTACTGTTTTAGTTTTTAAGAACTAACAGGAATATTTTATTTTCAAATTATATATTACACATTCCAAAAGGCTTAGCTCAGCCCTGAATCTCTAAGTAATGGATCAAGTTGCTAAGGCAGCAAATTCTTATGGCAAAAGTAGGTCAGCTTTTCACCCTATGCTCGCATTAGCTTGGCTGCAGTGCTGTGGGGAACTTTGTTTCTCTGCCTCTGATTTGAGAATGGTGCCTTTATTTCATGGTTGTGGAACAGGATCTTACTTTCAGGACAACAACTATGCTTCCCACATTGTTTCAGCTTTTAACAATTTTTTTTTGGTATTTTAAAGGCCCTGTTCTTTGATTAGCTTTTAATTTTCATCAAACTCCCCTCCTTTTGCATTCATTTCTGTTCAAATGTGCTTTGGACAGAGAACAGCTGAGAACACAGTTATAGTAGAAACAGATGATTCATTGGCACTAATTGTCAGAGTCTCCCAGATGTGGATTAAGTAAACAAAGGAATTGCCAGAATTGTTTGAACAACAACAACAACAACAACAACAACAACAACAACAAAAATAATTTCTTACATAATCAAATCTAGATCCTTTCACGTTTGAATATGTTGATTTCTGTTAAGTGGTCTTTCATTTCAACTACAAAAGAAAAATTCTATGTTTCCAATCGCTTATAATGATAAAGGTAACTTCAACCTAAGGAAAGGTGATGTGCGGAAAGGGCCAAGCCATGGATCCTGGTGAGAGATCACACTAGCCTAGTGATTTTGATTTAAAAATACCTACAAGTCAGTCTAAGTGAAAGTATGGTGGCAGGAACTGGCAAGCCCTCCTACCCCCTTTTTTGATGATTGGGGCGCTGACATTTGAATTGCAAACATAGAGAATCAAGAAAAAACCCCAAGCCTAAGAAGACATACACACAAGCTCACAGGTACTTTTTTCTCAGGAAGCCAATGACTTGACCACTGGCCAAACCTGAGGTCATGCTTTAATGACTTCATTTGACAAGAAGGAGGTAAGAAAATCAGGAAATTGCCCACCTAAACCCAAAAATCAAACCAAAACAGAAACAACAATAAGACATACAAGCAAACAGAACCATGTAGTGACCTAGTACCATGTCCCTACATATCAACAATAAGAGATCTACCCGTCATGCTAATGTAATTCTTGACAGACCTATAGACACTGGCCAGATACAGCGATTTATACAGAGAGAAGAGGAAATTTACTTTCATGAAATTTACTCAGGAAAGTTACACTGTGACACTCAGATAAAGGCAGAGAAGAATACCATGTTTAAGTAACTACTGTCACAAAGCATGTCCAGTGTTTCCATGGTGCCTAAAGATCTGGAAACGCAGTTGATGTGACGTTACCTCCTTCCTACTTGCTCCTCCAGCACTGTTAAAGCAAAGAGAAGTTAGAGTCAAATTCAACTCAAAGCATTTGATTTATTTTTTAAATTATTAGCCATAAGTAGCTGGACATTTGTAGCACTCTACCACTGCCAGATTTGATTCATTAGTACTGAGTGTTTCCTGATTTAGGTCCAAGGAGAAATGTGCAGTGGTTCGGATATGGCTGGGAAGTCAAAGTGCACACTCCTCAGTAACTGTATCTGGAGACTTGTGATTCAGAACAGGAGTAGCCATGCCTCAGGGGACTCCTCCACCCCTGGCTATGGGCTTTGCAGAAATGTTGCAGTGTTTGTACAAGTTAGCTGGCTAGGAAGGCAAGCCTCTGAAATAAGGGTAAGGGCAGGCAGAGAGATTGTGCAAGGGTGGCAGGTTATTGAATTTCCTTTACCAAAGGCTTCCTAACCTTCAGTGAGGTACGGGGAGACGATAGCTTTATTTGCTGCATTTGGAAGTCCTCTGCCAGATGATGAGAGGGACCAAGTGGGTACAACTCAAGAACACCAGCAAACTGAGCTGATAGAGGAAACATATGGCAATTATCGTATTGCTTATTTAAAGAACTAAGGGTATGGCCACTCTGCAGGCACAGAATGTTGGACAGAAAATACTAGTGGAAAGCGATATATCTGTATTCTTTGTCAATTTTCAACTGTAGGTGCAGGCATAAAGCCACATTTTGAGGTACTATTAAGAAATTAAAGTCTTTTAGAGGCATATCTTGATTTTTCCATAATAAGTATGCTTTTGTAAAATATGAACAAATAACACACACTCAAGGGCCGTGATGAGCTATGATTTAAAGCATAACCTTACTGTTTTATATGATGATTAGTATATAATGCTACCTCTGGCTGCAGACTCCTAGAATGACTTTAGTCAACATTCTCTGTTCCTTTGGCAACGTTCTAGTTCCTTTATCACTAGACCCAAAATGGCTTCTCAAAGAATGGGAAAATGTACATCTTACTACTAATGACAGTCATCTAAAAGCCCCAAAGAAATCCATGAATATGAAGCAAGAAACAAAATGGGAACAGGAAAAATTTTATGAGGTTCAGATGCCTCTTTGGAATTATTCATTGGGGGTTTTCAAGCTATGGATATTTGGGTCAATGCTCAGTCTTATTCCCGAGTGCTGGAAGATAAGAAAAAGGAAGAAACAACTATGGTGCTAAAAAAAATAAAATAAGGTAAAATCATTAAAAAAATAATGCTATAATTCTTACTCACCATTGAGGAAAAGAACAGCCTGAGATAACTGAGACTTTTCGGTTTTATTTCCTGGAGCCAAGCTGTAACTTCTGTCATTCACTGGTGGACTGCAGAGACCTGGGGAAAACAACCATATTTTTTCATTCACTCATTCTAAATGACTTTTTTGGGGGTTTTGTTGTTGGCCTTATTCACAATTTTAACCGTATTTGCATGGAAAAAATGTGTATGTCATGTGCATCCATGCCTGCCGACTTTATAAGTATCTGTCTAATATGCACCAAGTGTAACAATGGAAGAAAGGAAAAAGAAAGGGGCACAAAAGGAGGAAAGAAAGAAGGCTCAGTGTGGCAGTCTAGAAGAGAGCAAAGGCCAGATAGAATTTCCAGCTAATAGAAACATTTTAAATATGAAGTAACTAAAAGTTGGGATTGATTAGATAAAGGAAAAGTCAACAGTTGGTTGGATCCCAATAAAGGCAAAGAAATCTAAATACTAAGAGAGTAGTCATTTTCTAGTTCCAGTCTTCCTCCAAACCATATGTGCTTTTCAAAGTGGAAGACGTAGATTGGATAATCCATTATTACATCATTTTTAAATACTGTGTACTGTGAATTTCATAGCCAGGCACTGTAATGGTTTTTGTCATTTCCCAGCATAAGGTTTCCATGTGGTAAAGATGCTGGTACTATTTTGTTACAAAAGGAAATCATTACATATAAAAACAAAGTCACTAAGGCACATGCTACAGAGTAAGCAGAAACAAATCTCTATAAAAAAATAGCAATAAGTTAATGTCAAGTATTCAAAGAAGAAAATTGTTTTATTTTCAACAAGAAAATGTCATTCCCATGTGACTTCTATAGAAAATGTTATTTTAATTGCACCGAGTTAAGTTTTGTAAAGATGCATTTCATCTTGAAGTATCCTTATCAGAGACTGGTTCCAAATTGCTTGCATTCTACATTCCTCTGCAATCGTCTCCTGAAAAGTAGGGTGGGTGTCAGTGGGAGTTTTCCCAGCTGATACCTTGTTAGGAAGTCTATAGTCTATACTTTTTTAGGGAAAGAAAAACAAAATAAAACAAAACAAAATGTTGTAACAGCAGTTTTGAAGACCTGGAAAGTATTCTCGCTGACTCTGAGATTTGTTGACAAAGAGATTTGTTGACAGCTTTCTAACATCATCAATCTGCTCAGGCTGCTCTGGTTTGCACAGCAGCCGGTTCATGCAGCAATGAAGATAACATTTTTCCCCATAGTTCCAAAGTGCCTGCTCTCCCTCTGTCTCATAAAGAACGCTTAGTGGGGTTTTACTATCATTCTTTCCTATTGACTTGATGTTAATGTTTTTCTTTTAACTTGATGTTTTTCTCCCTAAGTTCACTTTGGCGAGATTCTCCTTTCTAATGCTTTTTCTGGCTGGCCTTAAGAAGTTTTACCTCTTCAAACACTCTGGCTCAGTTAGATGGAAATTTGCTATTTATTCATTTTCATATAATGCTTCTATCACAGATGGACAGATAGGTGTATGTGTTCTCTTTGTAGCAACTTGATTATACAGTTATTAAAAAAAAATGTTTTCAACACACTCCAAACATGCTGAATAGTTATTTCCTCAGTGTAAGGATTTGAATGTGGAAGAATTTTTGTGGGACAAAAAGGCATTAACTAACATATCTAAACGGTTGATCAGTTCAGTCAAACATAGAAGCAACTATCATTGTTTTGTCTATTTCTGTCCTGTCTTTAATTTTTCAAAAGTAATTCTATCTTCACAGTACCTCGTTGAAAGAAGAAAATAAAAGCATCTCAAAGATCCCGTAAATGAATTAGGGAGAGATTAACTAACTCAGCTATGAGCACATAAGCATGTGATATCTCACCAGGATTAGACTTTAGACCAACTGTTTCTTGAATTAAGCATGTTGTCTATCACTTAAAGGATCTATACATGTGTCAGCCTCTCAGAAAGGAGATAAGACATCTTCTATAGGTCTGACAGAGACAAAATGGTATGCCTCAATGGTGGCAGCCCCTGAACACAAAACCCTAATAACTGTGTAACATTGCGTAACACACTGACAGTTTATATTTCTTGGCTTATCTCTAAGATGAATCAAAAAGTCAACCTCCTGGGATAATCATGTGAATTAAATATATGTAATATATGAAAAGAGCCACGAACGTATAGCAAGTGTTAGTTGTTACTGCTATTACAATCATTGTGATCATTGTATAATCAAGTGGAGTTATAATCACTAAAATCACAGAAGTCAGTGGGTTTCCATGAGAGTATTCAATAAAGAGAATTATTTCAGCTCACTAGGCCAGGCTTCTTAGGGGAACATTTTGAGTAAAAAGAAGCTTCTGTGAATTCTCCATAGCATCCCACCACCTCCATGTATGCAATGCAGTAAGGCCCCAACTGCTTCTAACTGTCATTCTAGACACTCAACGAGCCCACGATAAGCCAGTTTAAGAGAAATAGGAAGGTAAATGATACATTAGAATGTCTCTGGTCCAACTTACCCAAGATTCCTGCTTTGTATCACTACTTTATCCTAGAGATCTTGAAAGTCTTTTAATATACATTTTACCAGCCTGTGAGAAGTACTTATTTAGTCTCTCTTTCACTTTACTGGGATCTTAAGGAGTAGAACAGAACACACCCCAGTTTTTATTCTTGACAACTTCTATGCACCTCAAACATTCTAGACATTCAGTAAGTATTTATTCAATGAGTGCAAGGATGAATAATGACCTTGGATGTCATTAAGTCTTGGTGACTATGGGTCGGGTTATGTACATGTGAGGAAGAAGTGAATTAACACTGCTGAGTGGAGTGTCACCAATGAGCTATGGCTCAAAGCTGTAAATGGCATAGTTACTAGGAAGCTCCCCATTAGAGTTCCCCCAAGCCCCTCCTCATTCCCTCAGTGAAGTCTTACAACTACTACAAAATAGTCATAGAGAACAGTAGCCCTGCTCTGTACCTACAGCCTTACATCCACAATCACAGACATTTTCGGAGTGAACCCCTCTAAGACAATTCTAGAATCCAAAGAGATGGCCAGCCCTGCCTACTGCATCTACAAGGGAACCCGTCTACAGATTTGTAGGTTTGCCTTTTTATTATTATTATTATTATTAACGAGTATTTCTTATATACATTTCGAGTGTTATTCCCTTTCCCGGTTTCTGGGCAATCATCCCCCTCCCACCTCCCTTTTTTATGGGTGTTCTCCTCCCCATCCTCCCCCCTTGTTGCCCTACCCCCAACAATCTAGTTCACTGGGGGTTCAGTCTTAGCAGGACCAAGGGCTTCCCCTTCCACTGGTGCTCTTACTAGGATATTCATTGCTACCTATGAGGTCAGAGTCCACAGTCAGTCCATGTATAGTCTTTAGGTAGTGGCTTAGTCCCTGGAAGCTCTGGATGCTTGGCATTGTTGTACATATGGGGTCTCGAGCCCCTTCAAGCTCTTCCAGTTCTTTCTCTGATTCCTTCAACGGGGGCCCTATTCTCAGTTCAGTGGTTTGCTGCTGGCATATGCCTCTGTGTTTGTTGTATTCTGGCTGTGTCTCTCAGGAGAGATCAACATCCGGCTCCTGTCGGCCTGCACTTCTTTGCTTCATCCATCTTGTCTAATTGGATGGCTGTATATGCATGGGCCACATGTGGGGCAGGCTCTGAATGGGTGTTCCTTCTGTGTCTGTTTTAATCTTTGCCTTTCTCTTCCCTGCCAAGGGTATTGTTCCCCTTTTAAAGAAGGAGTGAAGCATTCACATTTTGATCATCCGTCTTGAGTTTCATTTGCTCTAGGCATCTAGGGTAATTCAAGCATTTGGGCCAATAGCCACTTATCAATGAGTGCATATCATGTGTGTTTTTCTGTGATTGGGTTACCTCACTCAGGATGATATTTTCCAGTTCCGACCATTTGCCTACAAATTTCATAAAGTCATTGTTTTTGATAGCTGAGTAATATTCCATTGTGTAGAAGTACCACATTGTCTATGTCCATTCCTCTGTTGAAGGGCATCTGGGTTCTTTCCAGCTTCTGGCTATTATAAATAAGGCTGCAATGAACATAATGGAGCACGTGTCTTTTTTATATGTTGGGGCATCTTTTGGGTATATGCCCAAGAGAGGTATAGCTGGATCCTCAGGCAGTTCAATGTCCAATTTTCTGAGGAACCTCCAGACTGATTTCCAGAATGGTTGTACCAGTCTGCAATCCCACCAACAATGGAGGAGTGTTCCTCTTTCTCCGCATCCTCGCCAACATCTGCTGTCACGTGAGTTTTTGATCTTAGCCATTCTCACTGGTGTGAGGTGAAATCTCAGGGTTGTTTTGATTTGCATTTCCCTTATGACTAAGGATGTTGAACATATCTTTAGGTGTTTCTCAGTCATTCGGCATTCCTCAGCTGTGAATTCTTTGTTTAGCTCTGAACCCCATTTTTTAATAGGGTTATTTGTTTCCCTGCGGTCTAACTTCTTGAGTTCTTTGTATATTTTGGATATAAGGCCTCTATCTGTTGTAGGATTGGTAAAGATCTTTTCCCAATCTGTTGGTTGCCGTTTTGTCCTAACCACAGTGTCCTTTGCCTTACAGAAGCTTTGCAGTTTCATGAGATCCCATTTGCCGATTCTTGATCTTAGAGCATAAGCCATTGGTGTTTTATTCAGGAAATTTTTTCCAGTGCCCATGTGTTCCAGATGCTTCCCTAGTTTTTCTTCTATTAGTTTGAGTGTATCTGGTTTGATGTGGAGGCCCTTGATCCACTTGGACTTAAGCTTTGTACAGGGTGATAAGCATGGATCGATCTGCATTCTTCTGCATGTTGACCTCCAGTTGAACCAGCACCATTTGCTGAAAATGCTGTCTTTTTTCCCGTTGATGGTTTTGGCTCCTTTGTCAAAAATCAAGTGCCCATAGGTGTGTGGGTTCATTTCTGGGTCTTCAATTCTATTCCATTGGTCTATCTGTCTGTCTCTGTACCAATACCATGCAGTTTTTATCACTATTGCTCTGTAATACTGCTTGAGTTCAGGGATAGTGATTCCCCCTGAAGTCCTTTTATTGTTGAGGATAGTTTTAGCTATCCTGGGTTTTTTGTTATTCCAGATGAATTTGCAAATTGTTCTGTCTAACTCTTTGAAGAATTGGATTGGTATTTTGATGGGGATTGCATTGAATCTGTAGATCGCTTTTGGTAGAATGGCCATTTTTACTATATTAATCCTGCCAATCCATGAGCATGGGAGATCTTTCCATCTTCTGAGGTCTTCTTCAATTTCTTTCTTCAGTGTCTTGAAGTTCTTATTGTACAGATTTTTACTTGCTTGGTTAAAGTCACACCGAGGTACTTTATATTATTTGGGTCTATTATGAAGGGTGTCGTTTCCCTAATTTTTTTCTTGGCTTGTTTCTCTTTTGTGTAGAGGAAGGCTACTGATTTATTTGAGTTAATTTTATACCCAGCCACTTTGCTGAAGTTGTTTATCAGCTTTAGTAGTTCTCTGGTGGAACTTTTGGGATCACTTAAATAAACTATCATATCATCTGCAAATAGAGATATTTTGACTTCTTCTTTTCCAATCTGTATCCCCTTGACCTCCTTTTGTTGTCTGATTGCTCTGGCTAGAACTTCAAGAACTATATTGAATAAGTAGGGAGAGAGTGGGCAGCCTTGTCTAGTCCCTGATTTTAGTGGGATTGCTTCAAGTTTCTCTCCATTTAGTTTAATGTTAGCAACTGGTTTGCTGTATATGGCTTTTACTATGTTTAGGTATGTGCCTCGAATTCCTATTCTTTCCAGGACTTTTACCATGAAGGAGTGTTGAATTTTGTCAAATGCTTTCTCAGCATCTAATGAAATGATCATGTGGTTTTGTTCTTTCAGTTTGTTTATATAATGGATCACGTTGATGGTTTTCTGTATATTAAACCATCCCTGCATGCCTGGGATGAAGCCTTCTTGATCATGGTGGATGATTGTTTTGATGTGCTCTTGGATTCGGTTTGCCAGAATTTTATTGAGTATTTTTGTGTCGATATTCATAAGGGAAATTGGTCTGAAGTTCTCTTTCTTTGTTGGGTCTTTGTGTGGTTTATGTATAAGAGTAATTGTGGCTTCATAGAAGGAATTCGATAGTGCTCCATCTGTTTCAATTTTGTGGAATAGTTTGGATAATATTGGTATGAGGTCTTCTATGAAGGTCTGATAGAATTCTGCACTAAACCCGTCTGGACCTGGGATCTTTTTGGTTGGGAGACCTTTAATAACTGCATCTATTTCCTTAGGAGTTATGGGGTTGTTTAACTGGTTTATCTGTTCCTGATTTAGCTTCGGTACCTGGTATCTGTCTAGGAAATTGTCCATTTCCTGCAGATTTTCAAGTTTTGTTGAATATAGGCTTTTATAGTAAGATCTGAAGATTTTTTGAATTTCCTCTGAATCTGTAGTTATGTCTCCCTTTTCATTTCTGATTTTGTTAATTTGGACACACTCTCTGTGTCCTCTGGTTAGTCTGGCTAAGGGTTTTTCTATCTTGTTGATTTTCTCAAAGAACCAACTTTTGGTTCTGTTGATTCTTTCTATGGTCCTTTTTGTTTCTACTTGGTTGATTTCAGCTCTGAGTTTGATTATTTCCTGCCTTCTACTCATCCTGGGTGTATTTGCTTCTTTTTGTTCTAGAGCTTTTAGGTGTGCTGTCAACCTGCTGACATATGCTCTTTCCTCTTCCTTTCTGCACACACTCAGCGCTATGAGTTTTCCTCTTAGCACAGCTTTCATTGTGTCCCATAAGTTTGGGTATGTTGTACCTTCATTTTCATTAAATTCTAAAAAGTCTTTAATTTCTTTCTTCATTTCTTCCTTGACCAGGTTATCATTGAGTAGAGCATTGTTCAATTTACACATATATGTGGGCATTCTTCCCTTATTGTTACTGAAGACCAGTTTTAGGCCGTGGTGGTCCGATAGCACTCATGGGATTATTTCTATCCTTCTGTACCTGTTGAGGCCCATTTTTTGACCAATTATATGGTCAATTTTGGAGAAAGTACCATGAGTTGCTGAGAAGAAGGTATATCCTTTTGCTTTAGGGTAGAATGTTCCATAAAGATCTGTTAAGTCCATTTGGCTCATGACTTCTCTTAGTCTGTCTACGTCTCTGTTTAATTTCTGTTTCCATGATCTGTACATTGGTGAGAGTGGGGTGTTGAAGTCTCCTACTATTATTGTGTGAGGTGCAATGTGTGTTTTGAGCTTTAGTAAGGTTTCTTTTATGTATGTAGGTGCCCTTGTATTTGGGGCATAGATACTTAGGATTGAGAGTTCATCTTGGTGGATTTTTCCTTTGATGAATATGAAGTGTCCTTCCTTATCTTTTTTGATGACTTTTAGTTGAAAATTGATTTTATTTGATATTAGAATGGCTACTCCAGCTTGCTTCTTCTGACCATTTGCTTGGAAAGTTGTTTTCCAGCCTTTCACTCTGAGGTAGTGGTTGTCTTTGTCTCTGAGTGTTTCCTGTAGGCAGCAGAATGCAGAGTCCTCATTGCGTATCCAGTTTGCTAATCTATGTCTTTTTATTGGGGAGTTGAGGCCATTGATGTTGAGAGATATTAAGGAATAGTGAGTATTGCTTCCTGTTATATTCATATTTGGATGTGAGGTTATGTTTGTGTGCTTTTCTTCTCTTTGTTTTCTTGCCAAGACGATTAGTTTCTTGCTTCTTCTAGGGTATAGCTTGCCTCCTTATGTTGGGCTTTACCATTTATTATCCTTTGTAGTGCTGGATTTGTAGAAAGATATTGTGTAAATTTGGTTTTGTCATGGAATATCTTGATTTCTCCATCTATGTTAATTGAGAGTTTTGCAGGATACAGTAACCTGGGCTGGCATTTGTGTTCTCTTAGGTTCTGTATGACATCTGTCCAGGATCTTCTGGCTTTCATAGTTTCTGGCGAAAAGTCTGGTGTGATTCTGATAGGTCTGCCTTTATATGTTACTTGACCTTTTTCCCTTACTGCTTTTAATATTCTTTCTTTATTTTGTGCGTTTGGTGTTTTGTCAATTATGTGACGGGAGGTGTTTCTTTTCTGGTCCAATCTATTTGGAGTTCTGTAGGCTTCTTGTATGTCTATGGGTATCTCTTTTTTTAGGTTAGGGAAGTTTTCTTCAATGATTTTGTTGAAGATATTTACTGGTCCTTTGAGTTGGGAGTCTTCACTCTCTTCTCTACCTATTATCCTTAGGTTTGATCTTCTCATTGAGTCCTGGATTTCCTGTATGTTTTGGACCAGTAGCTTTTTCTGCTTTACATTATCTTTGACAGTTGAGTCAATGATTTCTATGGAATCTTCTGCTCCCGAGATTCTCTCTTCCATCTCTTGTATTCTGTTGGTGAAGCTCGTATCTACAGCTCCTTGTCTCTTCTTTTGGTTTTCTATATCCAGGGTTTATAACACAGGTTTCCATGTGTTCTTTCTTGATTGCTTCTATTTCCATTTTTAATTCCTTCAACTGTTTGATTGTGTTTTCCTCGAATTCTTTCAGGGATTTTTGTGATTCCTCTCTGTAGGCTTCTACTTGTTCGTTAAGGGCATCCTTCATGTCTTTCTTGAAGTCCTCCAGCATCATGATCAAATATGATTTTGAAACTAGATTTTGCTTTTCTGGTGTGTTTGGATATTCCGTGTTTGCTTTGGTGGGAGAATTGGGCTCCGATGATGCCATGTAGTCTTGGTTTCTGTTGCTTGGGTTCCTGCGCTTGCCTCTCGCCATCAGATTATCTCTAGTGTTACTTTGTTCTGCTATTTCTGACAGTGGCTAGACTGTCCTATAAGCCTGTGTGTCAGGAGTGCTGTAGACCTGTTTTTCTGTTTTTTTTTCAGCCAGTTATGGGGACAGAGTGTTCTGCTTTCGGGCATGTAGTTTTTCCTATCTACAGGTCTTCAGCTGTTCCTGTGGGCCTGTGTCTTGAGTTCACCAGGCAGGTCACTTGCAGCAGAAAAGTTGGTCTTACCTGTGGTCCCGAGGCTCAAGTTTGCTCGTGGGGTGTTTTCCTCTGGCGTCAGAGATGTGTGCAGAGTGCCGTCTCTTCTGGTTTCCCAGGCGTGTCTGCCTCTCTGTAGTTTTAGCTCTCCCTCCCATGGGATTTGGGTGCAGAGAACTGTTTATCTGGTCTGTCCTTTCAGGTTCCGGCAGTGTCCCAGGCGCAGGGGTCCTGCCGCTCCTGGGCCCTTTCCCACGGGAACCCAGAGGCCGTATACAGTTTCCTCTTGGGCCAGGGATGTGGGCAGGTGGGGGTAGTGTTGGTGGTCTCTTCAGCTCTGCAGCCTCAGGAGTGCCCACCTGACCAGGCGGTGAGGTCTCTCTCCCATGGGGTCTGGGAGCAGAGAGCTGCTGCGGGCCTGGATCCGCGGGTTTGGGACTCCTGCTAACCACCAGAAGTGCCCGGTCCTAGAGGAATTTTGCTTCTGTGTGTCCTGAGTTCACCAGGCAGGTCCCTTGCAGCAGAAAAGTTAGTCTTACCTGTGGTCCCAAGGCTCAAGTTTGCTCGAAGGGTGCTGCCTACGAGCTCTCTGCAGCGGCAGCAACTGGGAAGATCTGTGCTGCCGTTTCCGGGAGCTTCAGTGCACCAGGGTTCCAGATGGCATTTGGTGTTTTCCTCTGGTGTCAGAGATGTGTGCAGAGTGCAGTCTCTTCTGGTTTCCCAGGCGTGTCTGCCTCTCTGTAGGTTTAGCTCTCCCTCCCACGGGATTTCGGTGCAGAGAACTGTTTATCTGGTCTGTCCTTTCAGGTTCCGGCAGTGTCCCAGGCGCAGGGGTCCTGCCGCTCCTGGACCCTCCCCCACGGGAACCCAGAGGCCATATACAGTTTCCTCTTGGGCCAGGGATGTGGGCAGGGGTGGGCAGTGTTGGTGGTCTCTTCAGCTCTGCAGCCTCAGGAGTGCCCACCTGACCAGTCGGTGAGATCTCTCGGTTTGTCCTGTTTTCAGACCTCCTGGGACGTTAATTTTTAGGTCCCCGATTATTACAATTTGAAACCTAAACCCAGGTTGATTCGAAAACTTGATTATTCTTTTAGGTAACTGTTTACTAGATGTACCACGGAAGCAGATTCTGGGCCCCGAGGAACTCCCAGGACAGACCTATGATGCCACCCAGCAGTGCAACTTGACATTTGGGCCTGAATACTCTGTGTGCCCTGGCATGGATGTCTGTGCACGGCTGTGGTGTGCTGTGGTGCGCCAAGGCCAAATGGTGTGTCTGACCAAGAAGTTGCCTGCCGTGGAGGGCACTCCCTGTGGGAAAGGAAGAATCTGCCTGCAAGGCAAATGTGTGGACAAAACTAAGAAAAAATATTACTCGGTAAGTGGTTTTCTTGTCAACTAAAGCCTAGAGACCCAACATAGGAAGTGCTTTTCCAGGCATACATGGTCGTTATGATCATAGGGCTTTACTTCCCAGTTAAAAGATGTTGTCCTTCAATAATCTATTAAACTTCATCTCCAATCCACAGCAGCCCTGCCTGCAACCAAACAAAGGAAAACACGCAACAAGCAGGGATTTCTTGGTCAATTTCTTGGTTTTTCACAAGTAAATCCAGATTGACAAATTTCACAAATAATATGAAATTGGCGCTCAATGTGGAGCCTCTGTGGTGCTTTTTGGAGGCTCGCTTTTGACATCCTCTTCCTAAAGTTATGAGACTGTGTCTACTGATCAGTAAGGAACCAGTGGTGGAGTGGATGCTATGATTCTCACTCATCTCTTGTAAGATCTCATATCTTTTTCTCAACAGAAAACGTATGTAATATTAGGAGCTATGGCGCCCTAGAGGCTCTCCCCAAGAATATGTGCACAATGCCTATGTCTTGTCAAATATCCTGACACAGGTGACCAGAAACTTATATTTCCTAGTCAAAATAGTTCATATTATCACACCTAACATGGTCTCTTAGATTCCTCCTGCAGTGTCTCCATAGGAAAGAAACCAAGAGTTTGGTACCTAGGCTTGTCTTTCCACACAGAAAGCACAAGGTCTGAGCACAAAGGCTGAGGGTGCCTTGCACTGTCTGTCACATCTAATTGGGAATTTAGCCAAGCCCAGCTCAGATGCATCCATGGATGAAGCAGAGTCTCTCATACACAGAATGTGTGATGTCAACAACTGGACCTCAGAACTCAAGGACTAAATAGAAAGAAATAGATGTAAATGCCCAGCATCAGACAAAGGTTTCAGCATGATGCGTTTTTCATTATTAGTCCAGGATGAAAGTACAAAGAAAGTTAGCAATTACCTGTGTTTAAGAACAGGAGTGCTACAGTATCAGAAGGCAGGAAATAAAATACCCGAAGAAAACAGGATGTAATCCTGGACATGGGCTCCTTACTTAGGGTGACACTTCAGCTCCTGCGCTGCTAGAAATGAGGTCCCGAATAAAGATGAGTTGCTTAGCCTTGGAAATGGGCTGCAAACCCTTAATTGACTCATATGCAGCCACTGGGATGATAGATGCGAGTGACTGGAATATACAAGTGGGACGTTTTTCCAAAAAGATTCAAAATATCTTCTGCTTTCTATTTCAGACATCAAGCCATGGAAATTGGGGGTCCTGGGGCCCCTGGGGTCAGTGTTCTCGCTCTTGCGGGGGAGGAGTACAGTTTGCCTACCGCCATTGCAATAACCCCGCACCTCGAAACAGTGGCCGCTACTGCACAGGGAAGAGGGCCATATACCGTTCCTGCAGTGTCATACCCTGCCCACCTAACGGTAGGTATGCTGCTCTCAGATATCAGTAACCACACGGGTCATGCATTATCCCTATTTTCGTAGAAACAAACAAGAAATGCTGGAGAGTAGCATTAATCTCATTCTGGATAGAGGCACTCATTTGTAAGTTGCTACCCAATATGGAGGTGGGTTTTAGTTTATTGTCCCAGACAGCAGTGTCTCCGAGAGACTGGGAGACAACACTTCTGTTTTCAATTCTGTTTATATGAAGGTACTTTAAACACTAGTGCAACAGGAGTTCTTAGAAACAGAAATCATTAACATTTTACCTTAAACTTAACAAGGTATAAATGTCAAACGTTTTGTTTCCTAGGCAAATCTTTCCGCCACGAGCAGTGTGAAGCCAAAAATGGCTATCAGTCCGATGCAAAAGGAGTCAAAACATTTGTAGAATGGGTTCCCAAATACGCAGGTGTCCTGCCGGCAGACGTGTGCAAGCTTACGTGCAGAGCTAAGGGCACTGGCTATTACGTGGTCTTTTCTCCAAAGGTAACTACCTCTCTAAATCTGGGACAGTGGGCATTTTGGGCAGAAGCTACTTCACAAAATAAATTCTGTAAATGCTGAATGTATGCAGTCATTGTTTGCAGGACGGTTAGGTTCGGGAAGGTTTTGTTTTGATCTCTAGCATTTCTGTATTTTCAAACTTTTTAAACAATGGTCTAAAGACATTTTACCAGAACAAATATATGTTTTAAAAATGAATTTTTGAAAAGTGCAGTTCAATGTCTGGGACATAAAATTATACTATCAACTTCAAAGTAACCTGGAAAAGAATATGCATTTTTCCAGACAAATCTTGTGAGAGGACTGTTAGGAAGAAAGATTTCTATTTTCCAACTATTTACTTAAGAATTTATGCGTTCAATCTGAAAGATAGGTTTTAAGTTGGTTATCTTAAAGTAAGTCTTAGACCCTCACCATGAAGCAAATTCCTTCTAGTCACATTTCAAGATGTGTATGTGGTTTTTCCTTGTTTTTCACAGGTAAACATTTTTTAAAATACTAAAGGGATTTTTCATTATTTCTTGTATTATGCAGCAATTAATAACACCATTTATCTAATTTTTAAACATATGATGTGTTTAAAAACACCTCTGAAATCAGCCTTCAGCCGTAGCTGTGTCTCTACATCACTGAAAAATCTACAGATCACTGAAAATTCAGCCAGTATCCAATCCGTGTGTATTTTGATATATCAAATGTATTTAGTTGTGAAGTAATACATTTTCCTTAAAATATTACATAGAAGTAAAAACAGAGAGCTAAAGCTATAACTAGGGAGAGAATTATTAACCCTTGGAGGGACATTCTACTTCAGTTTACAAGCAAACACCCAGACACACATACCCACATATCCAAAAGAGCCACATGCATGCAAATTGAAAATGCATTTGACACGTGTATGAATATGAATGCATACAAGCACACCACAGCTTCTTCTGTGCTGTGCTTTAAACGGCTTTGGAACAACATGTCCTGTTTCCTTAACTCCGAACCAAGTATTCATTCTATTTCATCCCTTTTCAGAAACACCCCTTGCCAGGATCTGTTTTTGGCATGAATATGACTTTACTTTGATGCCTGGAAGTTCAACATAGAACAACTACAACAGGTTTCAAATAAGTCTAAGTTTTTGAATTTGCTGCTAAACTAACAGTTACACAACAAAGAATCCTTTGTATTCTTAAGCTTTCTAGTGTTCAGAGCTCTACAGAAGCAATAGTCTTCCACAAAGTCTAAAAAACCTTTTCACCAAGGTAAGGGCAAGATGACACAATAAGACTGAGTCGTGAATACAAAAGTGGAAATCAGTAACTTGAATCACCAGATTTATTTTGCAAGAAGTTTAAGAGAGAAAATATATAACCAGACCGTCCCAATAAAAATACATCATGCGTGTTCTAGAATCTTCTAGAAACTAAATGGTTGATTGCTTTTTGATGGATTAGTTTTTAAGATTTATTTAGTTTTTATAATCATGTCTGTGTGTGTGCATATATGCTGGTATGTGCACACAAGAGCCCGGTGCCTGGAAAGGCTAAAGCACTGGATCCCCTCCCCCTGGAGTTGGGGTTACAGGTTGAAATGAATCACCTTACGAGAGTCCTAGCAACTGAGGCTGGGTCTTCTACAAGAGCAGTATCTGTTCTTAACCAAGGAGCCAGTTATTGCCTTATTTCTCAGTGTACAATTTATTACAATAACATTTCAGAAGTTACAACTTTCTCCTTAAGTCAAGGAACCAGTTCCTTGAGCCCAGATATCCCTATTGCTGATAACGTTGTCCGACGCAGGTTACAGATGGGACAGAATGTAGACCCTACAGCAACTCCGTGTGTGTCCGAGGGAGGTGCGTGAGAACGGGGTGTGACGGCATCATCGGCTCAAAGCTACAGTATGACAAGTGTGGAGTGTGTGGAGGGGATAACTCCAGTTGTACAAAGATTATCGGAACCTTCAATAAAAAAAGGTAACATGGCGGCACCTTCAAACTCCTGTGAATTAAATAAGGGTTTAGACTCCTGCGAAGCTGATGCAGGGCACCCATTATTCATTGTGTCTTTGCAGGAGTTTAATGCTAAGTGAACAATGCATTCCCCATAGGAGCAGGGGAGGAGAAGAACTGAATAGGGCTCTGTGGATGACAGAAACTTTAAATGTCTCTAGAAGCAGATAAACTATGACAACAATCACGGAGGGAGAATTTAGGATTAGAGAGCAAATGGAAAATGTGGGCACTGCTCTGCAAAGTAGGACCCAGCAGAGCTGCATGTTCTAAAGCCTCCCATGAGGATGCGTGATTGGCCTTCTCTTGGTTTTATGATATTTTTAAGTTTTATTTTATGTGTATGGGTGCTTTGTCTGCCCGTGCCTCTGTGCACCATTTGCTTGCCTGCCGCTGGAGGAGGCCAGAAGAGGGCATCTGTTCTCCAGAATTGAAGGTATACAAAGTTGTGAGACACCATGTGGGTGCTGGGCACTGAACCCGCGCCCTCTGGAACATGCACAGTGCTCTTAACTGAGCCACCCTCATTTGGCTCCTTCTACCCTGTTTTTAATTTGTTCTATGAATATTTCATACATGTATATGATGTATTTTGGTCATACTGGCACCCGGTCTTCCAGGTTCCACTGCACACCATTATGATCCCTTCCCAACTTCAAGTTTCCTCCCTTTCCATGGCTTTCATTGTTTTGGCTTTTTTTGTTGTTGGGGTTTTTTTTGGCGCGGGGTGTTGTTGTTTGGATTTTTTGTTTTGTTTTGTTTTGTTTTGTTTGAAACGGTTTTGGTGTGCAGACCAGAGAAACCTTGAACCCTTGAACGTCTGGTCATCACCTTGCCTCTGTGCTGGTGCCACATGTAAGATGCCACTCCTGGCTCCCTTTACTGTGTTCATAGCAAACAATTTCACACTAGACAGTGTGATTTTCTTCAGAAAACATTTCTCCATGCAAAATGTAAATTAATCAAGGGGCTGTGACAACAGTCCCATTTTATAGGGAATGATCTTGTTTCTGTCCACTCCATAAGGACAGACATACGGAAATGTCTCCTGTTTCCATACTTTTGATTTAAACACATGAGACCACTAATTATAGCTTCTGGAATCAAATATATAACACTATTGTCCAAAGGATGCTTGACTTAACTAAAGGACCAGCCAGGCGTCTCCCATGCTAAGTACATAGGTGAAGTGTGCCTGTATGCTACATGCATCCTATTTTGTTTTCTTCAAATTGTCAACAATCTGCTGATGATAAATACATACTATTAACCTTCCTAAATATTGACATTGGAACCATTTGAACATAATGTGCCACCACACCAACTCTGAGGAGACAGTTACGTTTTATATCTTTTCACATTTAAAATGTGCAAAACAGCTTACAGACTATCACCTCAAACTTTTGTTGTACAAATGAGGAAGCTAAAACTTGAAAGTTTAAGACTTATATAATTCACCATAGTGGGTGAATGCCAAAACAGAGCAGAGGCTATATCTGAGTTTAAGGGTATGAGGGACATTCTGCGATATGAGAAAGGAGAGGAAGAGAGAGGTAGAAAGAGGGCAGACAAAAAGGAGGGAAAGGGGGAAAGGAAGATAATGAGGGAGAGAGGAAGGACATTAGAAAAAGAACAAAAAAGTGGTATAGAAGGAAGATGGTAGAGGGAGATGGAACGTGGCTGAGAAACAGGAATCTCATGTTTATGGTAGTACCTCACCAATCATAAGTGTGTGCTGTTCTACAAGAAGCTAAAAGCTAGTTTGCAAAGTGGTAAATGCAACGCTTAGGTTTTCTGAATGTGTAACTACTTGTGCTCTTGAAGTCACATTCAGTGAGGAAGAAATTCACGGTGAAGAGAACTGACATGAAGGAAATCCCTTCCCGCATCAGTCATATTTTATAACAGTTAAATTTAGATCCTAGGCCTGGCTTTTAAACCCAGCACCAACAATCTCGAGTTCTGTAATATACTTGTTTAACCTATTCTCGTTTTCTATTCTTTGGTGGAAAGTGTGACATCATCTCCAACAGTCATTCCGACTTTGAAGCCCGTGTAGGATTGTGTGTTGTCTACCAGTTTTAGAGACTACCATGAAATTGAGGAACAAGGCCTTTAAAGATGATAGATCCAGATAGACAGAATCAGCACTACCTCAAGGAACTGTGCCCTCCCCACCACTTGGAGATTCTGACACATGTGAGAGAGACACTAGATTTCAGACACAGGACTTCCTTTGAAAATAAGCTTCCTTTCAGGAGTTATGAACTTAGATTTTTAACATATCATCTTGAACCTAGGAAGAATTAGAAATTACACAACGCAATCTGGCAACAGTCAGTCAATATGCACATTCAATGCTATATCTATTTAAATAACTGAGAATATTTGAAGACATATTAACTAAGAATATATCTTTAAGCTTTATTATGGCCTCTCATAAAAGCAAATATTTTTGGCAAAAAGATGAACCCTTCCTGTCGGTATAGTGTCCCAGGACTTAATTAGCATTTGTGCTAGAGTTCAACAATGTGTGTGAACATTAGAGACATTTGTTCCTCCTGTATCTTTCGAGACTGTCTTATTGTTTTACCCAATAAAACCCCTCAATCAATTTATCATATTGTCCAGTGAAAAGGAAACATTCAAAGAGTCATAAGGTCTTAAAATCATTTTTTCCATTGAACAATAGTAAGTAAGCATGATCTAGTGACAAAATTTTGCCATTCATTTAACTTCTCGCCCCAGAAATATCTAGTAAGGCTTCTAGAGGCAGAGCCTCAGTTTGTCCTAATACCAGTTCAACAAGCAACTAAGCCTGCCCTCGCCAGTAAGTCTGAACATTGGAACAATATAAAGAACTAAGCATGCCCCCTGTAGCCCACATTGGCAAAGGTTTGCCAGACCCAGCACACAGGATTAGGGCTCACTAAAATATTTGCTAGTGAGTCCAATATCACAATCTAAAAACATTGAGTGTCTCTATGAGAGTAACTAGGACAGACTTGGCTGTTTATACTCATGTGTAGCCTACCTGGTGACTGAAAGCATAAAATGTCTTTGTAAATGTGTTACACGTGTGCAAGTGTGACACAAATAAAGATAAAATGGTCATATAAATCACTAAACCTATTTTTAAAATAAGCTCGGGTTGCCAGCATAAAATGTAATTCCGTACAGCGATTTTATTTTGCCTTATGAAAAGGTTTAAAGCCAATTTAAACTTAAGCTCTTAAATACATTAAAGCTTTGTGTTGAGATGATGGAAAACTTTAGAAAAATTCTACTTGTTTATCCACGTATAGGCCTACACTAATTCTATCTCACTACCCTGTTCTTTTCCCCTTTCTTTCACGTGGACATCCCTGCCTACAGCAAGGGTTATACTGACGTTGTGAGGATCCCTGAAGGAGCAACCCACATAAAAGTCCGACAGTTCAAAGCCAAAGACCAGACTAGATTCACTGCTTACTTAGCCCTAAAGAAGAAAACTGGCGAGTACCTTATCAACGGCAAGTACATGATCTCCACTTCAGAGACCATCATCGACATCAATGGTACCGTCATGAACTACAGTGGGTGGAGTCACAGAGATGATTTTTTACATGGGATGGGCTATTCAGCCACAAAGGAAATTCTGATTGTGCAGATCCTTGCAACAGACCCAACTAAAGCATTAGACGTCCGTTACAGCTTTTTTGTTCCCAAGAAGACCACTCAAAAAGTGAATTCCGTCATTAGCCACAGCAGCAACAAAGTGGGACTACACTCCCCGCAGCTACAGTGGGTGACAGGCCCCTGGCTGGCCTGCTCTAGGACCTGTGACACAGGCTGGCACACCAGGACCGTGCAGTGCCAGGATGGAAACAGGAAATTAGCTAAGGGATGCATTCTCTCTCAGAGGCCTTCTGCGTTTAAGCAATGTTTGCTCAAGAAATGTTAGCCTGTGGTTTAGTCTAACGCACAAAAATAACCGGGAGGTCATCACAGACGCACTTGTGGGGAAGACAAGGCCTACCCAAAGCACAGAAAGTCATGCCCTCATGTCCCCTGTCACCGTGAGTCGAATTATGGGCAGAATCTGCTCTCTGCGACCAAAAGAATGACTCTATTTGGTGCAATGAAGGTGACCTTGGGATAACAGAAAACATGGGAGTTATGGAACATCCCTGGGCCTACACAAAGGAGGCACACAATGATGAATGTAGAAGCGGGGACATCTGAAGATGGCAGAGAAGTCTTGTCACCTACCTCTTATAGAATGTCTTCAAAGGCACCGTGATCATGGTCATCCGTGACACTCAGCTTATCTTTACTGTCTGTAAATGCATCTGCCCTTGGTATGTCACTTTATAAACTTGGTCCTATTAATATATACATATGTGTATGTATATATGTATATGTACATATATATACACATATATGTATATATACACATATATATACATATATATATATATTGCTACAACAAAATATTTGACCAAAGTAGGCCTACAGCTATTTCAACTAATAGTTTCCAGAAAGAGCTGTGGAAGATTTACTGGAAATTAAGAACTTGCTGCTGTTAAATAAGACTTTGTATATTTCTGGTCTGCAGGAGATAACATTTTAGTTAGAAAAAAAAGGAAAAAAAAGAAAAAAACATTTGACAGCAAGCACCTTCTGTGAAGTTCTAAAAAGGGAAAGGACCTCTGTGTGTGTGTGTGTGTGTGTGTGTGTGTGTGTGTGTGTGTGTGTGTGTGTGGTCATTTAAACACATACTCAGTTCTATGGACTCTAAATTTCGACCGTCTGTATGTTTTTTTCAGGCAGCCAGCCAGCCAAGCTATTGTATCATTGGGTTGTCGAAATCACATTTTCCTATGTATATGTGATCAATGTCCAAGGGTCTAAAAATTACTTTGCTTGTATTGGAATTTAAAAGAAACTCTAATATGTCACTGTGTTTTCAATTTATATTTCCACAACCGCTTCCTTTTCTATGGCTCCCGGCCTCGTATCTCACGGTGTGTAGTAACCATACAGAACGCACAGCAACAAGTTGTCTGTCACACCCAGCGCCTTCAGTAATGGCGTACCTCTGCTCAGCCAGTATTTAAAATGTGTTTGTGTTTGCTCATTTGCTTTTTCTGAGGATTGGAAGATGTAGGTTCTGTGTCGACTGGGTCTACCAGTGGTATTAAAATCATTTGCTATTTAGCCTCATCATGAATGAGCAATGGGATCAATTCAACTAATTCAAGAAACCAAACTAGTTAGCGCTAAAAAGACTGTTTCCACACCATAGGCAATCACCTCATAATTTGCAAAATATAAGCATATGCCTACTGTATTCGAGGGTTTTCCCAATCAGAACGTGTTGGTCTATACCAGTGAGTGTGTGTTAGCGGTGAAATGTGAGGGTTTTCAGGAAGTCTTTTACCTGTACAAGAAGGTTGCACATGTTTAATAACAATCAGAAACAGAAAATCTCCTTTAAACCACACACTGCATGACCCTCTCTGATAATTCAAATACTAGGAGGTGTTCTTATTCCACTGGCATTTATTTTTCTTTGTAAAAAAAAAAACTTCAAGGTAAATTGTTTTATGCAAATTTTATAGCGATCATACCAAATGTGCCTACTGTTAAAGATTTGCATCTAAGGATTTTGAGAACTCCTCTCTGGAATTCCACTAAATGTATGAGAGTTTATTTTTATTATAGGATATTTTAATATAAATAATTATGTGACTGATGACTCCATATCACATTTATTTCAGTGGACCAGAAAAAAGAAATGAAATCTTACTTAGATTTGTTTGCTTGCTTCTTTGTTTGTTTTAAGAAATTATTTCATGAAACACATCAACGCTCTTCCAACCCATCACAGTCCACTAGATTCGCAAAGCCTGGTCTTCTAACATCAAGAAATTCAGACTTTATAAACTCGTAGCCTATATTGGGCGGCGGTCCCCAAATATAGAACAGGGAATTAATCCAATTCAATTGATCATGAGACAAAAGATTCAATCTCACACTGGTTATTTAACTGTACAGAGAGAAAAAAATAGCGTAATGTGACTTTCTCCCATTTTGAAAACAATATAAACCAAGTAGTTCTAATTTGACAAAATTCTTTATTTTTTTTTGACAAAATTCTTATTTTGGGTTTTTTTGGGGGGTGTGGTTATATTTTTAAAAAATGAGGAGTAAATGTGATTATCTCCTACTCTGCTTCCCTACATGATCATCATAGATTTTTTAATAATATTTTCATTGGTTTACTTTTCCCTATAATGAAGTTTTACATTTCACATTGAAATCATCCTAACATGGATAAACAGGTAAACCACTAGTCTATGTCCAAAGGGAGGTGCTTTACGTTTTAAAATGACTATGCTACATTGACAGGGGAATGTATATAAAACTACTAAGGAAAGAGAGACAGCAAACTGAGATTCAGAAAAATGAAGTGTCAGAGAGGGAAAGAGGAATGGGTGTGTGAGGAGAAACCTATATTAAATTCTGATTCAGTCCAGTTAGCTTCTGTGCTGTGTCTCCCATCTTCCCATGGTGTATCTGGAAACCTTAAAGACCTTGGGTTTAAGATGATGAGTAAAGGTGGGGAAATAGAGAAAGGCAATGCTCAGGTTACAAAACACCTCACCTCACTTGCAAAAAAAAAAAAAAAATCATTTCAGAGTAAGCATCAGTAAGTGCAAAATAGCCCACAACGAAATAAATAGTGAAGTAGTACCTTGTCCTTTGAGAACAGCAAATGTCACCTTAAAACCTTTCTTACTGCTTGAAAGTATATTGTTATAATGTATCTGATGGACTCAGCATCTATTGCCTTCCTGTGGAAACAGTTTTAAACTAACAATAGAGGGATGAATCAGGAACAAACAAAACAAGAGGTTGCAGCACTGAAAAATAAGTAATTTATTGTCTTTGCAAGTGCCATGTGAATTTCTGTGATGAAATTATTTATTCTTATTTAACAAAAAATTATGTGCAAATTCTTCTATATTTAAGATGTTTTGCTGTTGTCCTGTTTTTTTTTTTAATTTATGCTTCTCGTTTGTGTATAAAGTGCACTTTGTGAGTTTGTATAATACACAGCACTGGTGGCTTTGTATTTTTCTTTTTACAGAAGGCTTTCTGTGTGAAACAGGTGTATGTGTTTTCAGCATTTTGCATGCATTTTCAGTCTGCCACTCTCTTAAATTTTAAACTTCCATTGCTAGTAACATTCCTTACTAATCACTATGTTAACAAGCCATTTAAATAACAATAACATTGATGTTTTTCAGATCATGAGTTTTAAAAATGTATATTTAGTCAAGCAAGTTGCAAGTTTTTAACTAGAGGACATATATACCTTAGCACCCACGGAAGCTAAGACACAATGGAGAATAGTGTTTGAAACAGGCATAGCCTGCAATTCCAGCAAATAGGAGGCTGAGCGAGGAAGATCATGAACTTTAGAGCAGTCTTGGATACATAGCAGAACCAGTTTCAGTCACACCACTGAGAAATATATACAAGGAGATATTAATGTATTATGTGATTGTTAAGGACACATAAAATTTAAGCGTTAAAGAATGATAATCACAAAGACTCACACCTTTAGAAACAACTCTCCACAAATACAGTGTCTTAACCTCTGCCATCTGTAAGAGATCCCATAGACGATCTCAAACAAAAATGAATTTATTTATTTCTGATAATACAAGTCATAGCTCTTATGGGTGTAGATGTACGTAACAAAATGTGACTCTTTACACTACTATCAACTGACCAGAGTATAGTATGCGGGATTAGCAGGAAACACTCTGGTGACAGCAGCTCATTTGTGACTGGGACTGTGTAGTCCAGTTCCAGAAATAAAGTCAAGCACTCTTGGCCCCACTGTACACTTCACTGGGTCAATCCCTGGTTCCGATGTTCCTCCATTAATAACTTCCTTTTTAGTAAATTAACAAGATCAGTCAGTGTAGCAAGCCAGATCAACAGGCAGGTTCAGAAGCCCAGGGTGTGCACTGTGGCTGCAGCACGCTGCTAGAAATAGAATGAATACACATTGAAGCCTACTCTGAACTGAGAACCCTGCGAAACAGCACAGCCATCATGAGTTAATACCACTCGTCTGTTTACAGGGAAACATGGCGTCCTGCAAATGCATTACATTTTTTTAATCATTTCATAGCTATGAAATAAAAGAAATCACCACGAGAACAAAATAGGTCCTTTGAAGCCAATGCAAAATCACATTGAAGGGGTTTTATTCATTGGAGCACACAGAAAAGGCACTTGTGCAGTTTCTGTAGTATTTCTCTCTTTGACCAACAATCTGCAGTTGTGGAGAATCAAACCAGTAGATCAGCCTGACTGAAGAGTTAGGTAAAACGGTGGTAATAAGCCCTTGTTAACGTGAAATTGGGCATGGCTTATTGAATCACATCACCACAAAACATATCAAGCTATAATCAAGTCAATAATTCTTTTCAATCAAATGATGAGGACATATTGCAATGCGGGTTCGTTTGTTATTAAGTTGATGTACAGGAATTAAAAGCAGTAAAAAAAAAAGATATACGCACCGAATAAATTCTTGGTATGGAACATAATTCTGGAGCATGTATTATGGTGGATATAATATGCAACTTACGTATGTACAGAGAGAATAGGACTTTGACATAACATTAGTTCACCCAGTTAATTGTGACTTATTAATATATCTGCATCTTTTCAATATGTTTGCTCTCTGGTCCTTGTTAGGTGGGAAACCCTGTTCCCAAGCCCTTGCACTACAAAAGAATCCTGTCTTCCCTTCTCCATCAACCCTGCCCACAAGGAGAAAACTCCTGCCTCACAAGTCATCACCCTTGACCTTCTCTGTTCTTCCAACCCACCAAAGAGTGCCTTCTAAGAGCTCATCTTTTGACCATCTATGGGTACAGCCCCAGCTCCTGGCTCACATGTGAACATTCCTTGCTGAAGATATATATGTAAAACTCCCTTGCCTTAGCCCAGGCGTCCAACTTCCCTGACCCTGTTCTTTGGGACAGGTGAACCCAGTAAATCTGCCTGGGAGCAGCACCCCAAAAAGAATCTGTATTTACCTCCTTTCAATCTGGTCTTATCTGGCCTATATTTGTATCACCAAGAGATAAAAAGCCTATTAGCCCCTATCTTATGGCTCTAGGAACCAGCATGTGTGGGCTACATAGGATAAAAGAAAAATTGAACACTGTCCCATCTGACCCATCATCCTGTCAGGTAACCCCCCCATTGACTCAGAACTCCAAGGACACCTGTGCTCAGAATACACAACTTTTAACTCCATTTTCCTTTGCCTTGTCCAGTGAAAGACAGTTATTGTAACAGAGGTGTTAACATCTTTAGCAATGACTATCAAATATAGTGTTTCTGACTTAGTTTTTAGTTTCCACATGATTCTAAAATTTGGTAAAAAGACCTCTATCCTTTTTGTCAAGGCCAGGCACAATTTAATTCTCAGAGTTAGAGAAATCATCATGTCTAAGAGCCATTCTAATCCAAGGTATATGGGCACTTAAGATGTCATCAAAACTTGAAGAGAGATACTTGAGAGTTTGTTCATGTTGTCTCTGAATGTCTAAGCTGTCAACAGTTCATGGAAACTTCCAAGTGTAGATTTTCTTTTTAAATACTAATATTTCTTGCCAGAGTCAACATTTAGTGCCTAGATCTCCACCTCTTTTTAATATTTACCTTGAAAGTATAGGTGCCTATATAGAGAGTGTAATTAGAACGGGGGTTCTCATCAATGTGTGAAATCCCAAGGCCAGCCTTCTGGCTGAGAAATCTATGGTCTTTCCATGGCAGTACTGAAATGTACATTCGCAGGCAGCATGGGCATTGCTGGTTTATCTGCTACAGTCAAGAACTAGCAAACACTGCTCATATTTTACTAGTGATTAATTGATTGATTAGTTGGTTGATCGATTGTTTGAGTGAGTGGAGGGAAACAAACATAGTTTTGAGAGTAGATATTACAAGTAGCTAAGCCAATGGCAGAAATTCAGACATAAGCAGTGGCACTAATGCTGAACTTCTATTTGTGTCCCTAAGAAAGTCAACAAAAAACCTTCCTAGCTAGAACTCAGATGTTTGAAGTATTAAAACATATTTCCCCAGTAACACAAAATAACAACACTTCAAATGTCTCCACTTTCTGAAAATGATGGCATGTGATGCAGTTGGATGGCAAAGAAAATAAATAAAGAAAATAAATTTTGGAAAAAGTGAGACAGATTTTGATTAAACTGTCTCCTCAGCTTTGACAAACTTCAGATCGGAATTGGCTATTTAGAGCATTGCCATATCGCAGTCTCCAGACCGTACCAAGTCCCTTTTTTTATTTCAGGAAAACATTTGAGTTGAGCTGTTTGGACCTACACTGTAATTATTCTTCACTGAGGAATACTATTTTGTAAAGCAAGAAAAAGATTTTCTTTGACAAATTAACCTGTACAACTAATGCTGTTTCAGTGGACATAATAAATCAAGATTGTAAAGCTGGTCAAAGCATGTACTGTTTATGCTTGGAGTTGGAAGCTATTGTCCTTTTATTTTTAAATATCTTGTAATGCTTACAGCTCAAAGCCTGGTCTCGGTCATTTCTGTCATTTGTCATCTACCTGAGCACAGATAAGATCATTTCTTAGCTAAAAGAGCAGCTCTTTGGCATATAACTTCTGGACAGTGTAGAAACTCCTAAAGGAACTGCTAGCCCTTGCACTGCAAAAGTATTAAAGCATAAGCAGGCATCATAACTAGATTATAGCTATACGTAAACTTACTACCAGTATAGCCTTAAGGAGGTAAAATTATAAGTGAGCCTATGTTCTTAACAGAAATTTACTAGAAGCTCTACATATCTGATAAGAGTTTACGAATTAACTTTCCCGTGCACACTAAATCTTTTTTTAAACTGCAGTCATCAATGCTAAGTGAACAAACACTGAAATTTCCTCTGATATTAAGCAGTATGTTACAGTTAGGATACTAAAAATTTCTTCCAGTGATTTATTAATTCTTTGTGAATTTCTTGCGGTACATTTGAATCCCATTTCCCTCAACTCTTCCCACTAATACTCTCTCAGCTCTTTCCAATTCCTTCCACACTGTTTTGAGATTTCTTCTCTACTTTTTCCCCCTCTTTCCACATTAAGTCCAGTTTGTGTTGACTAGGTAATCTTAGGAGTAAGGCTTGCCCTGGTGTGTGGTCAAACTCCTGGGTGTCCCATCATTAAGGAAGACAGGTTCTCCCTTTCCCAGCAGCTTTCAAATGCTAATAACTCTCCAGTGAGTAGCGATTTGATGACCACCTTCCCTGCTTTGTTCTGGGAATTTATCAATTTGGAGCATGGAGTGTCCTGTGCGTGCTGTGAGGAATATGAGTTCATTTGTGCACGGAGTTCGTTGTATCTAGGAAACACTCTTTTTCTTGATGTTACTAACCACCTTTGACTCTGGCAACCTCTTCTCTGAAAATTTCTGACCCTTTCGAGAAAGGAATGTAATAAGAATGTCCCCATATAGATCTGAGCAATGCAACCTTCACTGATTTTGTCTGTCTGGGTGACTCTAGTAACTGCATCTATTTCAAAGCGAAGCGTCTCTAAATAGAGTTAAGAAATCTTTCATCCATAGTTGTCAATAAGTCATTAAGGAAGAACACAATACCATTATTTTGCTAATAAAAAGTAGTAAAAAGGAAAATTATTAATATTCTTAAATCTTATCCTTAGAAATTTCTTCTAAATAAATTACTGCCCCCCCCAAAACCCTCCTATTAATTTTAAAGGCAGCATAAATTTAACCATTATAATATGGCTAGAATTTCTTCAGCTTTCTGATGGCTGAGGCCTTGTAGCAAACACTTCCTGAACTTTCTAATATGCTTTATCTCTGTGACCTGATAAGGCATTCGGAAGATTCCAGTATTGATGTTACCATGGCAATACGATAACTATGTCCCAAGTGGCATATGCTATACTGAGCATTCCCAAGGTAACCATTATGTGTTACCACCATCTTTAAAGTCAGGAGCTCCTAACATAGTCAAAGAGAGGCCTTAGTGTGAATGGAGAGCTCTTTGAGACTGGAAATCTACTCACTGTCTCTAAAGTGTGGGCTTTCTGGGTAGATCGAGAGCAGCCGCAACGTTCTGAGGAAGTAAGAAACTACAGAAGCCCATGCAGGTTATAAGGATGGACACATATAGCACAAGGAGTCACTTTCTCAGGAATGAGAAGAAAGAACTTCACTTGGAAAACGAATACATGCATGCTAGGCATTCTACAAACATTCACTACTTAACCTTGCAATCTCCTACGTGACTCATAGTGAGTTAAACCAGATAAGTTCAAAGGCTTATTTGTGATCTGAAGGGCAGTTTTTCTATTACAACAAACAAGGGAAATGTCTAGAAATGAAAGTACAGATACCATGACACTCAAGTTATCTCTAATGCTTAGACATTGTTACTGCATTATCTGTGCCGTTAAGTAAATAGTTTTCACACACGTGAGGGGTTAATTATTGGATATGGTAAGGAACCATAGATTCCATAAATTCTGGTTTCAATATAGAGTCCTAAAACCAATACAGCTAACAGGAGAGGGTTTTCGTTAGGTAGATAAAGGAATACATCAATAAGGCTTGTTGTTATTAGTTCCTTATGATGTCTGTTATGTAGATAAACAGAATGATATCCAAGAGTGATCAGCTATCAGGGGCTGTTCCTGTGGATGAAGGCATACAAGGAGAACCAAGACCATTTTAACATGTTGGCCATTACATAGACTAGGTTTTTTTTTTACATATCAACAGTGCATTTTTTATCTGACATTATCTATCATTAGATTTTAACTTATATTAGAGTCATAGTCCATTTGTTGCTACTGGGGCTATGATTAAAAAAATTTTGCTAAACCTTGGCTAAAAAGATGATTCAGGGGTTAAGTGCACTTGTTGCTCTTGAAGAGGACCTAGATTTTGTTGCCAGACCTCACATGCCAGCTCACAACCACTTATAACTCCCCTGCCAGATTCAGTACCGTCTTATAACAGTGTGGTGCACATGTAGATATGTGTGTGTGTATGTGTGTGTGTGTGTGTGCGTGTGTGTGTGTTTATGTCTGTGTGTGTGTCTGTGTGTGTCTGTGTGTGTATGTGTGTGCATGCGTGTGTATGTCTATGTGTGTGTCTGTGTGTGTGTCTGTGTGTGTGTCTGTGTGTATGTGTGTGTGTCTGTGTATGTCTGTGTGTGTCTGTGTATGTGTGTGTGTGTCTGTGTGTGTCTCTGTGTGTATGTGTGTGTGCCTGTGTGTGTCTGTGTGTATGTGTGTGTGTCTGTGTGTCCATGTGTGTGTGTGTGTCTGTGTGTGTGTATGTGTATGTCTGTGTGTCTGTGTGTATGTCTCTGTGTGTAAGAAAAATATTCATAAACATAAAATAAATAAATATAAGATTTTAAATAATTAAACCTTAGTGATAAAAGTAATTTCTTAAGTGTAATTAGACTGAAATTATAGTGACTTCTATAGCTTTGAGGTAAAAAAAAAGTAAATGAAATGTTGAGAGATAGTATCATATTTACCTTCCAAATATATTTCCTAGATGTTGCAAATATCTTGCTAAATTATTCCTTCACTCTATGCTCCTATTTTGTCCTCCAGCTATGCGAAATTAATGTCTTACTCCTACATTTTTATTTTATGTTTTTTTAAATGCAGCTAAAGATGGAATTTTAATCTTTAAAATCTTAGTGTAGGGGGTTGGGGATTTAGTTCAGTGGTAGAGCGCTTGCCTAGCAAGCACAAGGCCCTGGGTTCGGTCCCCAGCTCTGGAAAAAAAAAAAGGAAAATCTTAGTGTAGGGAAAATTCAGGGAAAAGATAAAAAAATACATAACAGACATTATAAGCAGAGTTCCTAAGAAGTTCCCAGATATGTGTATACTATTCAAAATCTATGGGAATATGCAATAGCTGTCTGGTCTGTCAAGCTTACGTCAGAGCCAATCTCACTCCTTCACTGCTGCCAGTCCAGTTCAACACCACGTAACCATTCTACAAGCAATAACAAATACCTCCTAGTCAGGCTTCCTGATGCTGTCAACAGCAAGATTGTTCCTGGGAAAACACTTCGGTCAAATCCTTTCCCTTCTTTGTTGAAAATTCTCTAAGATCTTTCTGTCCTGCATAAACTCAGAAACAATATCTTCTCATGTTCTTCGGGGTCCCACAGGGTCATATCTCACTATCTTCTTTGATATCTACTGTGCTTTCCCACTCATGGCTTGCTGTTCAATTCTTGTTGCCCCCCAAACTAGACTTCACTGTATCAAGTATGAAATACACACACACACACACACACACACACACACACACACACACACATATATTGCTCAGAATCCTCCCTTTCAGATACACACTTCTTTAGTCTCAATGAGCGCTAAGGAACATAGTCATGTTTATACCATAGCATCTTCCACGGTTCATCTTAATCAGGAAAATTTTGTCTCCTGGTAAATATTTGCCAAGGTTTGGAGCTATTTACAATTACCTCTGTGGTGGAAGATATGCCACTGTGCTCCAGTGAGGAGAAATGGAGGAATCTGTGCTCCATGAAGCAACACCTTATGGCAAGGAAGGATCCATTCAGACTGTCAATGGAACTGACGTGAGGACTGTATCATTACTCAATCACTCCTTCCTGCCTTGTCAGGTTAATAAACTTTCTCAAAATAGTATTCTTTGCCTTCTAATGGGATGCCAGCCATCATGTCTGAACCCTTTCTCTTTCCTGCTAGAGAGCATGGAGCAATCATAAGCTGAAAGTCACCCCTTCATTCTTGGAGCATTGATACCAGTAGGTGTTTCCTGAAAGCTAAATGTAGGTGAAGTATAAACTTGGCCCTGTGGGAGCAACTGATGGATTATGCAGGTGACTATGGCATAAACATAGACAGGCAATTATTGTAAATCACTAGTAGTCTGATTTCTACAACTGATTGCAAGAAGTCTATGGAAACCTCCCTGGCCCAATCATTTAATAAAATTAGTATTATGTCCTAAGCAAGGTCTCTACAGTTTCTGAATGCGCTAAGTAAAATGTTTCCTGTGGGGCCAAACGAAGACTTGAGCAGAATGGAAGTTTTGTTTCTTCGAGAACATTTTAAAACAATATCTGACGTTCATGCAAATGCCATGTGTTTTTAAAATAGTAACTGTTTTAAATAAAGGGACTCTATTTTCTAGGGAAATCTAGAAAGCTTGAAAAACCAGTAGCGCAACCAATTCAGGTTCTAAATTTCAAAGGATCATTATCCTTTAATTTAGGAATGTTGAACTTATACTAAAGAATAGGAGCTGAGCAAGAGGTAGAAAGCTGACATTGTCGCCAAAACGTGTTTTCTTCCTTAAACTTGGCCACTATGCACAGCTGCAACGATGCTCTGGTTGACCAAAGAAGATGTGGGCGAGGCGATCTTCCATTTCTTCCATAAGACGAAACATTCTAAATTTAAGAGGATATTATCAATAGTAGGCTAACTGAAAATTTCTACCAAACCCAGAAAAAAAAACGTGTAATGAACATTTTACAGATTGAAGATGAGGAGAGACATGGAGAGAAGGGGAAAACAGGAAGGCAAGAGAGAGAAGGCTTAAGTAATGTGGACCAGAGACAGAGATCATGAGCATAGGAGCTGCACAGCACTGCAGCAGAGAGCAGGCAAGCTCAGGGGAGGAGAGACTGTGGAAATCTGCTTATATTTTCATGCAGTTGTTTGAAGCTAGATATACTCAGTATACTTGCCACCGGGCTCCATTCTGCCAAACCAGGATTCCTGAGGTTCTCGTTTACTTCTACTGTCTAAAGCCATTACCTTCCACCTCCTAAAAGATTCAGCACTTTCAAGTCGATGCCAGAAATCCTACATCTCTAGAAGCCAGTGTTCAATTTGAAAAATGACTGCACTTTGGTGCACTTTGGTTTTGTCCCCTGAGAATGATGATCAATCATCACAGTCAATATTGACTAAACTCAACACCTGATGCACAGTGGTGAGTACATCAAATCAAGAGCCATGCCTAAAAATATATTCTTTTGATTCTGATTCAATGTTTATGTGATACAGAGGACAAGTGAATAATTTCTTTTGTCAGTTCAGAGAAAACTGGAGGCAGCTTGTTTTTCTGCATACTTACTGAAGTTTTTGGCTAATTCTACTAGGTCAGTTGCAAACCTCTGAACATGGTTTCATTTAGAAGCAGAGCAGGATTTCACACTTTTAAGAATGTTTCCAACTCAGTCCTTCACCCAAAAGTGGCTGGATTGAATAGAATAGGTAATGTATGCTAATAACATGTACTATCTACCAACTTTCTCAGCCCTGTGTTCAACAGTTGTACCTAACAACATTACATAACTCTGTCACAAGGATTCCTTTTTCCTGAACTTTCTAACATGCCTAAATTGTGTCCTGTGCCAAATCACCCTTCAGCTTAGGTGCCTTTCAACAGTCTGTCACATATGTTGCTACAGCTAGACATTTATACACACTCATACACCAGTGGGAAAACTCACTACTAGTCAAAATGAGCAGAGATCTAGATTTCCTCACTCCCAAAAAGTCCAAGGTCTCAAATCTATTCTTCCCCTTTACCTATTTTTCTCTTTTTCTTTCTCCCTCTCACCTCCCTCTCTCCTTTCCAGATCTCTTACACTTCTTTCTTCCTTCCCTCCTTCTTTTCTTCAGTCTTTCTCTCTCCCTTCTTTTCTCCCAACTTAATTTCTGTGACTATTTCTTCTTACCTTGAAATCCCCAAGCCCAGAGTGTTAGCTTTCAACAACAACAACCAAAAAAAAAAAAATAATAATGATGAATGGAAAGCAGTGTCTCTCCATTTCAAGCAAATGAGCAACTCCTGTTTCCAAGTAGTTGTGTCATGGCTACCTGCAGTACAAGACTCTCATATTTTCACATATATTAAAACTTCTTCCACAAGCCTGCTTCATTCTCCTATTTCAACAACATATATTATATCTCATCACCCTTGTGGACTATGGTCACGGTTCAAACTCTATACATATAAATTACAAGTCTCTTGTATGAATGATCGATACCATTAAAACTGCATTATACTATGTTGAACACACATAGTAGACATCAATTTACCAGATCAAATAGGCAGTTTCTAAGCACAGTCTCCTTTTATCTCTCTATATAAACATTTTATTATCATCAATTCTGATTTTTAAAGAAACATAACATTATTGCATTACTTACCTTAATAAATGTTAAAAATTACGAAAAGACATCATTCTCTTCATGTAGGTGTGAAGGGCAAGTTCTTTACTTGCCTTATCCTAAATGATGACCTAGAATATCTGCTGAGTACCACAAAGCTGAAGAAAAGCTGGGGCAGGCGGGGATGGGGGTGTTGTTCACTTTGCTTTCCTTAACACAAATGAAACTTTGATCCTGAACAACAGTAGAGTATGTCAGAAGCAAGAGAGCTTCCACAGCATGTACTGAACTCTCTTCTTTTTAAATATTAATCAAACTTAGTGCAAAAAATAGAGGATAAAAGATTCTAGTCACCTTCCTTGCCTTTCCTTATTGTTAGTAGTGTTGGCCTCTATTAGTGGCTTGAGAGTGTGGCCATGGACACAGCTCGGCAAGCTTCCTCTTGATGGATTTCAGCTCATAGTTGTTGACTTTATCGGTACTCCTCCCTGCCAGCCCTGGCTGACAATAGAATCTAGAATGCATTAAAAGGTAATCTTAGAATGTAAACCATTTCAGGATTTTTCAGTTGCTGATTGGCTTTCCTGTTTTCAGGTGATGTATGTTTCCTTGAAGAAGTCTATATAGTGGAGCTGGGGATTTAGCTCAGTGGTAGAGCGCTTGCCTAGCAAGCACAAGGCCATAGGTTCGGTCCCCAGCTCCGGAAAAAAAAAGAAAAAAAAAGAAGTCTATATAGTAAACATTACAGAATAGTGAAGGCATTTCTAAGAAGCTGGAAGGAGAACGATGATCCATTGACCCACTAAATGCTTCTCTTCTGCCACACAAGGACATTGAGGCAAAGAAGAAAATGGCCTCCAAGAGATATTAATGCTCTAAGTTAGTAATTCTCAGTCTCAGGCAAATTCTACAGATAAACTTCAAAGTGCTCATGTAGGTGTGTCTTCATGCACCCATGCACACATGCACATGCACAGGTACACACACACACACACACACACACACACACACACACACACATTTGGAGCATTGGGAATATTTATTGTTTGCTTCTAGCACGCAAATGCTGTGGCTACTTTGGAAACAGCTTGGCAGATTTTGAAAATCGTGAATCATAGCACTATGGTTAGCAATGGTTCTGCATAACTCTCTTAACTTAAAAGTGCCTAAGATCCTGAATCTTGGTCAAGCTGGACAATAGAATATTATTCAGCCCTAGAAATGGAAGCAGTCAAGACCTGAAAAGAAACAAATGAAACACAAGAACATTATTAAGAAGCATTAGTAAGTGAAATAACCCAATTTGGAAAGACTGCATACAGCCTGTGAGTACAGTGAATACAGCAATATGGTATTCTAGAAAATGGAAATCTGCAGCAGGAAGATAATACTCGGTGCCAGGTCTGTGGACAGGAAATGTTGAACATGCAGCACATATGGTTAGGGCAGTGGTTATCTTCAGGTAATTGAATGCTGGGGTCATGTGGTATACAAGGAGCACATGCCACCCAGACTGAACCTAATGTAGTCTATGGTTTTCAGGAGATGTGTAGCTGTTCATTCATTCTCATATTCTCATAAGCTTTCCACTCTGGAGCTGGATGTTGAAGGTCAGAGACCCTGAGTAAGGGATATAAGAAATCATGGTACCTTCTCTTAGGCCTGCCTTTGAACCTAAAGTAAATCTTTTTATTATTTACATAAGAATATAATAAGCACATGTATATGTTCTGCAAATCCTAGACTCTGCCCAGGCCTCCTATCCACAGCTACTTGTCCAACAATCACTATTCTGCACCGAACATGGATATCTCCATTGGCTTCTAGTTCTCTTGCCTTCTTCCTCTTGGCTTGTGCAGGGTGCTACTCAATGAATACCAAGAGAGGACGTGATACCTATGGATAGGCATCTGATTTTTACCCTCCCCTCTTCATCTGTAGTCCCAGAATCCCTTACTTCCTTATAGAAGATTTTTCTCAGCCTCTTAGGGTCAATATGGTACCTTTCCTCTAAGGCCTACTTTCATTGCTGCTTCCTCCATGAAGCGAGGGAGGCCTCACTATAATGACATCCTTCCATGTTTAGAGAGTAAAATTCATGCCCTACCCTTTTTTTAAGAGTCAAATAAATAAGAAACACACCAATAGCCTAGTTGAATCCATGGGGAAGGCAATAAATGAAAGAAAATAAATAATCCTCAGAAAAAGGAAACACTACAGTTTAAGAACTAATTTTCATTCACACTTTGTCTTTCTCTTTTAGAAGACAGATAAGCTGAGTGTTGTCTGTTTCTTTACAGTACATGGTTTTCTACCCCCTGACAGGGGTCTGTGTTTACAGTCATCCTTCACGTTAATGAAATTCTTCGATGTCTAAGGAGTCTGGTGTACTTCCTGTTTGCAAACTAAGATCTCTTTATGAATGAAGAATAAAAAGTGTGTATGTATGCCTGTAATAGAACCCTGGCTTTGGGGCACTGCTGTTAGTTCCAGGGTTTGTAATCGGCATCTCTGAAATGTTCCACTGCACAAAGTACAAAGCCTGTTTTCATAGCTCCCTCCTAACATGTTTCCTTAATGCACTCAAATCAGCTTGATGCCAAAGAGTGTCTGCTGTGTTTATTACATTCTCTCTTCTCTGCACCCAGAAAGGGCCCCACCTTCAAATCCCACATTGTAAGCAAGCCTTTGAATAGCCAAAGCTTGTTTGCAAATTTTTCCAGCAAATAGATTTTTTTTCCACCTTTGGCTGATGGGTTTTCCCTGAAGTAAACCAGTGATGTTTGTGCTCTAGTTTTAATGGGACTTCACTTACACTCACATGAAGTGAATGAATGGCAAGTTGAATATACCAAGAGTCAGGTCGTGGATACAAACAAGGAGCAATGGAGACACACCAAGTAAAACAGGAGGAAGGTGAGAGGCAGATGTGGGGAAAGAAAATTGATGTTTATTCCTGTGACTCCTGAAACCTAAGCTTCGCACACATCATTTCAGTGCGAGCTTGCGAACATCTGAGAGAAATCACTTCTGAAGACATTATCTCCATTGGATCTAGTCCATAGCCATTGGCTTCCACTACTGGCATCTACATGCTGATAAATGCATGGCTGATGTAAGTGTTAATAGTCCCAGAGAGTAGATGAGATCATAGTGACCTGAATTCAATTACCAAGTCAGCTTACCTAGGTGAGCAGAGCTCCACAGAACAGAGCTTTACCAAAACACAAAGCCAAGCGGGAAACAGTCCAGAAGAGCCCCTGAGCTCAACTGTAGTCTGAACTATAGGTTTTGATCTTATTTATTGCCTTCCTTCCTTTTATTCTGCATTCTCCCTTCATTCTTTCCTTACTGCATTCACCCTGCTTTCTTTCCTCCCTCTCTCCTTTTTTCTTTTACTTTTATTCTTGCTTCTTTTCTTTGTTGTTTATGTCCTTCCATTTTGCTTATTCCTTCCTGGTTTAAACCTGCCTTTCTTCCCTCTCTTCCTTCCTTTCTCCCTTTCCTGTCCCCTCCTTTCTTCTCTTTCTTAGACCTCCATTCCTTTCCTCTTTCCAATGGATCTTTACATTTAATGTAACCAACTGTCCTTTTTATCTTGTAAAGGATGTGTTAAAAGTGTTAGCTTTCAGAGTCACCACCCTGCCTTCCTTCATTATGCCTGGTATACCAGGAACATCCCCACCCCCCAATCCCCAACCTTCCCAAGTCCCATGGAACAAGCCAGCTGCTAACCCTGTGCCCCTGAAACTCCCTACTTGAAGCCTGCTGTATCGGAAACAACCAGATTAAGCCCACCTTCCCATAGACATGCTTCATCAGGAATATCCAGGGATAGCAAGAAGGTTAAAGAACTGCGTAAGAACAAAATAAACAAGAACCAGGGCAATATAGGACTTCCAGAGGACAGAGCTGTCCTACTGCACCAAGCCCTAGATATTCTAACACAACCAAAGCACAAGAAAACAATGTTAAATCCAGTCTTAGAAATGTGCTAGAGGCACTTAAAGAAGAAATGAAAAAAAATCTTAAAGAAATACAGGAAAATAAAATAAAACAGGAGGAAAAAATGAGTAAAACTGATCAAGACCTGAAAATAGAAATAGTAGCAATAAAGAAAACACAAACTGAGGGAATCCTGGAGATGGGAAACCTAGGGAAGAGAACAGGAACAACAGATACAAGCATTACCAACAGAATACAAAAGATAGAGGGGGAAATTTGGGAATAGAGACTACAAAAAAATGATACATGGATCAATAAAAATAAATGTTAAATTTAAAGCATTCCTGGCACAAAATATTCAAGAAATCTGGTACACTATGAAAAGACCAAACCTAAGAATGATAGAAATGGAAGAAAGAAAGACTTCCCAACTCAAAATTTTTGAAAAAAAAAACATAGAAGAAAATTTCCCAAACCTAAAAAAAGATGCCTATAAACACATAAGAAACTTACAGAAAAATCAAAGATTGGACCAAAATAGAAAATCCTCCCACCAGATAATTTAAAATATATTAAATCCATGGAACAAAGAAAGAATAAAAAAAGACTGCAAGAGAAAAAGGACAAGTGCCGTACAAAGGCAGACTTATCAGAATTACACTTGACTTCTCAACAGAGACTACAAAAGAGAGAGGAGTCTGGATGGATGTTTTGCAGCCTCTGAGAGACCACACAAATGCCAATCTAGACTACCATAAACAGCAAAACTATCAATCATTATAGATGTAGAAACAAGACATTCCATGACAAAAACTAATTTAAACAATATCCATTAACAAATCCAGCAATGCAGAAAATTCTAGAAAACCTCCAAACCAAGGAGGGTAACTATAACCAAAAGAACACCAGAAATAATTTCAGACAAGGAAAACCAAAAGAACTAACTAACTCTCTCTCTCTCTCTCTCTCTCTCTCTCTCTCTCTCTCTCTCTCTCTCTCTCTCCAACACCACCACCAACATCAGACTAACAGGAATTAATATAATTGGCCATTAATATCTCTCAACACCAGTGGATTCAATTACCCAATAAAAAGATGGGCTAACAGAATGGACATGAAAACAAAATCCATCATACTCCTGGGTACAAAAAGCATAGCAACAAAGATAGCCATTACCTCAGAGTAATGAGCTAGAAAATGCTTTTCCAAGCAAAGGGACCCAAGAAGCAAGTTGAGAGTAATCGTTCTAATACCTGATAAAACAGACTTTCAACCAAAGTAATCACAAAGGGATGGGAAGGGGCATTCCATGCTCATCAAAGGAAAAATCTACCAAGACAGTTTCTCAATTCTGAACATCTGTGCCCCAAACACAAAGGCACTCACATTTCAGAAAGAAATATTACTTAAAACACACGTCAAACCCCTTACATCGACAGTGAGAAGATTTCAACATCCCACTCTCACCAAAGGACAAGTCATTAAGTCAGAAAATAAACAGAGAAATAATGATACTAACTGACATTATGAATCCAATGAACCTAACAAATATCTATAGAACCTTTCACCCATGCATGAAAGAAAAAACCTTCTTCTCAGCACCTCGTGAAAACTTCTCCAAAATTGGCCATATAGTTGGACTTAAAGCAACAAGACCCTTTAGAATAGCCATAAATAATAATAAATACCATGGTGTAACTCTAACAAAGCAAGAGAAAGACCTGTTTGACAATAATTTCAAGTCTCTAAAGAAAGAGGTGGAGGTACATATAAGATGACAGAAAGATCTTTCATGTTCATGGATTGGTAGGATTAACATAGTAAAAACGGCCATCTTACCATGAATAAGATAAAATGGCAGCCTACAGAATGGGAAAATATCTTCACCAACTTTACATCTAACAGAAGACTAATATTCAAAATAAATAAAGAACTCCAAAAACCAAAAAGCCAAATAACCCAGTTAAAATATGGGGTTACAGTGCTAAACAGAGATTTCTCAACATAGGAATTTCTAATTAGCCAAGAATAACTGAAAGAAATGTTCAACATCCTTATCCATCAGGGAAATGCAAATCAAAATGACTCTGAGATTCTATTTTACATCAATCAGAAAGGCTAAGATTAAAACCTCAAAGACAACACATACTGGTGAGGATGTGGAGAAGGGGGAACATTCTGATCACTCCTCCATTCCTCGTGCAAGTGCAAACTTAATTAATTTGGAGGTTTTTCAAAATATTTGGAATAGTTCTACCCCAAGATCCAGATATACCATTCCTGAGCCTATACTGAAAAGAAAAAAAATGCCACTCTATACCACAAGATCATTTGTTCAACTATGTTCATAGCAGCTTTATTCCTAACAACTAGAAACTGGAAACAATCTGCTTGTCCCTCAACTGAATAATGAATAAAGAAAATATGAAATACTATTCAGCTATTAAAAACAAAGACATCAAAGACATCATCAAGTTTGCAGGCAAACACACGAATCTTAAGAATATCATCCTGAGGGAGACAGCCCAGATCCGGAGAGACAAACATGGTATGTACTCACTTTTATGTGGACATTAGACATAACGTACAGGGTAACTACGCTATAATCCACAGATTCATAGTAAGGAGGTCCGAAGGGAGAATATGTGAATCTCACTGAGAATTGAAAATAAGTAGACATTGAAAGATGGTCTGTGAGAGGGATCTGGGTGAGACAGGTGGTATGAAAGAGAATGAAAGGAGATGGAGGTCAGGTTGGGGAGAAAGAGGCAGGAGGCTGCTAGGAATGAGAACAGAAATCAGTGGGGGACATCTCTGGGACTAGAGGAGACCTGGGACAAGGGAAGCTTACTGGAGTCTTGAGGTAGCCTTAGCTGGGACTCCTAGCAGCTGGGGGTATGGAGCCTGAAGTAGCCACATCTTGTAGTTAGGCAGGACTCCCATTGAAGGGATAAGGATAGCAGCCCATCCAAAAAACCTTAGTCCCAAAACTGTGTCTTGTCTAAAATATGTGCAGGGACAAAGGTGGAGCTGAAAAGGGGAAATGGTCAACCAATGACTAGTCCAACTTGAGACCCATCCTAGGGGAAAGAGCAGACCCTCTCACGCTGTTCATGATACTATGCTAAGCTTGCAGGCAAGAACCTAGAATAACTGTCTTCTGAGAGGCTTCATCCAGCAGCTGACAGAAACAAAGACAAAAGCAAACATCTGTTGGACCTCAGCGAGTCTTGTGGAGGAATGAATGATAGGATTGAGGGAGCCAGAGGTATCAAGAACACTACAAGAAGACCTACAAAGTTAACTACCCTGGGCCCATGGGAGTTCACCAAGACTGAACCAGCATCCAAAGATCATTCAGGAGCTGGACTTAGTGCACCTACACATATGTAGCAGATGCACAACTTAATCTTCATGTGGGTCCCCTAACAATTGAAATGGGAGGCTGTCTCTGACTCTGTTCCCTACCATTGGATCTCCTTCCCCTAGATGAACTGCCTGGTTGGGCCTCAGTGGGAGAGGACATACTTATTGCTGCTGTGACTTGATATTCTAAGAAGGGTCATACCCAGTGGGGCTTCTCCTTTTCTGAGAAGGAAAGGGGGTAATATGGTAATGGGACAGGGATATGTAAGGGTGCGGAGTGGGAAGAGAGGGGGAGAGGACTTCGATCAGGATGTAAAGTGAATAAATAAATTAACTATTAATGAAAAAAAAGTGTTAGCTTGGACAATGAGAGGACCAGTAGGGAACAAACAACCAAATCAAAGCTGCTTCTTCAAGGTGGAAATACATTTAATGTACTCACTCTTGCAGATATGAAAAGGCTCTTTAGGGAAAAGAAAAAAAAATGATTGTTTGCAGGATAATAAATGGAACCAGCAAATACTGTGGTAAATGAACTAAACAAGTCCTACAATGGCAAATACTGTGTCTTTTCTTTCATATATGTCAGGTGAGAATGGAACCTGGAACTGAAAGTGGAGGGACAGGAGCTAGAAGAAGGAAAGGAGGGAGGATGAGAAAGGCCAATAGAAGGGGTTTATAGGATCACAATATGAACTCAATGTATGAAGATGGGTCAACCGAATCACTCACATCGTATAGCCGATGTATGCTAAAAAAAATTAAAAGAAAGCCATCAGAATAAGGAATATAAAAATAATACTTTGGGTATGTTTATAAATTCTTTCAAACACTGCATCATATTTTGTCTGGCTGAACGAAGAAGGTGCTGACTCAATGCTTGCTTGGTTGAACAAAAATACATTGGCATCATGTGAGTAGTTTTCATGTGTATTATGGACCTAGAAAATGAGAAGTAAAAGGAACTGTTGGATAAGACAGTGTTTGGTTTGCTTGGAGCCAAATCAGAGCTAAGGATCATGCTTGCTTGAACTGTTGGCATGCCAGAACAGCTAGAGTGAGTTTATTTACCTGTGGGAATAAACACATTCCCAGAACAGTGACTAGAATTCCCAGAACCAGTGATGCCAGAATTAATTAGAAAATGTCTGGTCACCTGCCTCATTTCATTTTCATGGGGGAAGATCAATAATTTGGGACTAGAACTCAAGCTGTCTGCCAGCCCTACTGTAGCACCCTTCCAACTATTGACGCAAGGGGACCTACTCCACACTCAGCACTCCTGTCCTCATAACACGTCCCCATTTCATGTCACATGATGCCACACCCCTCCATGGCAAGCATGGTACCCATCCAAGCTCTCAAGTAGCTTCCACTCCCAGTGCAAACACTGTCTGAAACCATTACCTCTTTGGGCTTCCCTTCAACAAATAGGTAGGATCTTCTAATCCTTACTAAGGAAACTGAGACTGTCCCACTCACAGGTCTCTGGGCTGCCTTTGTGATAAGGAGTCTGACTTACAGCAAGGGCAGACAGTCCCACAAGAGGAAGATAACAGATATAGGGATCAAGTACAATTGTGGTTAGAGTTAAAAGTGTTGACCAGATATAACTATTGCATGGAAAGGTGCACAGTGCTCTTTATGGGTTCCAAGACAAACAGTGGAATTCAACTTCATGTATTATATGCCAAGCAACAAACTAATATTTAGTTTCCCTTTCATGTATGTATATTCATATAACAAAATAACTTACAAAACTTCATTATAAAATATTTTCTGAAGTTGAGATAGGAATATGATTTTAGTATGCAAAATAAGAAAAATGAAGGGGAAATGCCTACCATTAAAAGTGCCTTCTAAAAATATGTTCTATTTTGTTACTTAATTTATTTATTTATGTACTTTATATCCTAATATCAGTACCCCCTCCTCCCAGTACTCCCTTATGCAGATCCTCTCCCCATTCCTCCCTCCTTATCCCCTCACACACTACACTTCCTCTTTCTTCCCCCACCACACACATCACGTCACTGCAGTACAATGCCCATCCTCTCCCACAGAAGCCAGACAAGGTAACCCATCTAGGGAAATGGGATCCACAGAAAGACAGGCACCAATTTCAGGGACAGCTTCCTCTCCAGTTGTTGGGGAACCCACATGAAGACCAAGCTACACATCTGTTACATGTTGGTAATTCACTTTTTGGTTGGTAGTTCAGCCTCCGGCCCCAAGGGTCAAAATTAGTTGATTCTGCTGGTATCCCTGTAGAGGCCCTGTCTGCTTCAGGTCCCTCAATCCTTCACTGGACTCTTCAGTCAGACTCTCTTAACTCTACCTAATGCTTACCTGTGGGTCTCTGAATCTCTTTCCATTGGCTACAGGATAGAACCACTCAGAAGACAGTTATGCTAGGCTTCTATACGTAAGCATAACAGTATCATTAGTAGTGTCAGGAATTGATCCAGGGGATGGGTTTCAATTTGGGGCAGTCATTGGTTGGCCATTCCATCTGTCTGTGCTTGAAATTTGACCCTGCACATCTTGTAGGCAGGACACAATTTTGGGATGAAGGTTTTGTGGGTGGGTTACAATCCTTATCTACTGGGAGTCCATTGGAAGTCATTCCTGTATACAGGAATTGACTGCTTCAGGATCCAGATCCTTCACTGTTAGTCTCAGCTAGAATAGCCCCCATAGGCTCTCGGGGGCTTCCCTGTATCCCAAGTCTCTGGTATGCCCTAGTGCTTGACCCCACTCACCTCTGATTTCCCATACCACAAGGACACTTGCTCAGCTATGTTCATATCCACCTTATTTGTAATAGCCAGAAACTGGAAACAATCTAAATGTCTGTCAACTGAAGAATGGATTTTAAAAATGTGGTTCATTTACACAATGGGAAATGGAATAATATTCAAGTGTTAAAACCAAAGATATCACTTCCAGTTTCTGCCTGCGCCCAGAACTGACCTGGGTCAACAGTTCTCTATACAAATCCCATGGGGCGGGGGAGGGCAGAGATGGACTCTCAGAAATGCATAAAATCCTGAGAGCTCTTGGGAGACCACTACTTTTGCTCCCATTCCTGGCCCCAAAGGAATGTGCCTAGATCCCTCTGGACACAGGAACCTAGGAGCAGTAAGGGAGAGGATCCTTCCAGTCTCTGCTAAGAAAGGACACTTCATATTCATCAAAGGAAAAATCCAGCAAGATGAACTCTCAATGCAACGGTACCTACATTCCTAAAATAAACCTTACTAAAGCTCAACACATACACTGCACCTCACACAATAATAGTGGAATATGTCAACACCTTGTTCTCATCAACAGACAGATCATGGAAACAGAAACTAAACAGAGAGATAGAGAAACTAACAGAAGTTATGAACCAAATGGATTTAAGAGATATTTATAGAACATTTCACCCTAAAACAAAATAATACACCTTCTTCTCAGCATCTCATGGTACCCTCTCCAAAACTGATCATCTAATCGGTCACAAAACAGGCCTCAACAGGTCCAAGATGATTAAAATAATCTCATGCATCCTACCAAATCACCATGGATCAAGGCTGGTCTTCAATAAACAACAGAAAGTCCACATAAACATGGAAGTTGAACAATACTCTAGTCAACAATAACTTGGTCAAGGAAGAAATAAAGAAAAAAATTAAAGACTTTTTTGAATTTAATGAAAATGAAGGCACAACATATGCAAACTTATGAGACCCAGTGAAAGCAGTGCTAAGAGGAAAACTCATACCTTGAGTGCCTCCAAGAAGAAACTGAAAACAGCATACATTAGCAACTTGACAGCACATCTAAAGTCTCTAGAACAAAAAGAAGCAAACACACTCAAGAGGAATACAGAGCAGGAACTAATCAAACTCAGGGCTAAAATCAACCAAGTAAAAACAAAAAGAACTATACAAATAATCAACAAAAACCAGGAGCTGGTTCTTTGAAAAAAATCAGCAAGATAGATAAACCCTTAGCCAGAGTAAACAAGGCACAGAGAGAGTATACAAATTAACAAAATCAGAAATGAAAAGGGAGACTTAACAACAGAATCTGAGGAAATTAAAAAAAAAATCATCAGATCTTAGTACAAAAGCCTATATTCAACAAAATTGGGAAATCTGGATGAAATGGACAATTTTCTAGACAGATACCAGGTACCAAAGTTAAATCGGGATAAGATAAACCACTTCCATAACTCCTAAAGACATAGAAGCAGTTATTAAATGTCTCCCAACCAAAAATAGCCCAGGACCAGATGGGTTTAGTGGAGAATTCTATCAGATTGTCATAGAAGACCTAATACCAATACCAATCAAAATCTTCCATAAAATAGAAACAGAAGGAACACTACCCAATTCCTTCTATGAAGCCACCATTACATGTATACCTAAAACACACAAAGACCCCAACACAAAAGAGAACTTCAGACCCATTTTTCTTATGAATATCTATTCAAAACTACTCAGTTAGATTCTTTTGCAATTTTATGAGGTCCCATTTGTTGATTCTTGGTCTTAGAACATAAGCCATTAGTTTTCTGTTCAGGAAATTTTTTCCAATGCCCATGTATTCAAGCCTCTTCCCCAGTTTTTCTTCTATTAGTTTGAGTGTATCTGGTTTGATGTGGAGGTCCTTGATCCACTTGGACTTGGGTTTTGTACAGGGTGATAAGCATGGATTGATCTGCATTCTTCTACATGCTGATCTCCATTTGAACCAGCACCATTTGTTGAAAATGCTATCATTTTTCCCCTGGATGGTTTTAGCTCAAAGGTCAAGTGGCCATGGTGTGTGGGTTCATTTCTGGGTTTTCAGTTGTATTTCACTGATGTACCTGCTGGTCTCTGTAGCAATACCATACAGTTTTTATTACCATTGCTCTGTAATACTGCTTGAGGTCAGGGTGATTCCCCCTAGGAGTTCTTTTAATGTTGAGAATGGTTTTCCCTATCCTGGGTTTTTTGATATGCCAAATGAATTTGCAAATTGCTCTTTCTAACTCTATGAAGAATTGAGTTGGAATTTTGATGAGGATTGCATTGAATCTATAGATTGCTTTTGGCAAAATGGCCATTTTTACTATATTAATCCTACCAACCCATGAGCATGGGAGATCTTTCCATCTTCAGAGATCTTCATTTTTTTTTCTTCGGAGACTTGAAGTTCTTGTCATACAGATCTTTCACTTGCTTGGTTAGGATCACAAGGTCTTTTATGTTATTTGTGACTATTGTGAATGGTGTCATTTCCCTAATTTCTTTCTCGGCCTGTTTATCGTTTGAGTAGAGGAAGGCTACTGATTTGTTTGAATTAATTTTATATCCAGCCACTTTGCTGAAGTTGTTTATCAGGTTTAGGAGTTTTCTGACAAGATTTTTGGGGGTCACTTAAGTATACTATCATATCTCTACAAAATCTCAAGAAGTTAGATTCCAGAGATTCAAATAACCCCCTAAAAATGGGGTACAGCGCTAAACAAAGAATTCTCAGCTGAGGAATATCAAATGGCTGAGAAGCACCTAAAGAAATGTTCAACACCCTTAAACATCAGGGAAATGTAAAATCAAAACAACCCTGAGATTCCACCTCACAAGAGAATGGCTAAGATAAAAATCTCAGGTCACAAGAGATGCTTGTGTGGATGTGGAGAAAGAGGAACACTCCTCCATTGTTGGTGGGATTGCAGGCTGGTACAAACATTCTGGAAATCAGTCTGGAGGTTCCTCAGAAAATCGTACATAGTACTACATTAAGACCCAACTGTGCCACTCCTGGGTATATACCAGAATGATGTTCCAATATATAACAGGGGCACGTGCTCCACTCTGTTCATAACAGCCTTATTTATAATAGCCAGAAGCTGAAAAGAACCCAGATGCCCATCAACAGAGGGATGGAAACATTTACAGAATGCAGCAGATGTTGGCCTTGTTGGGCACCAGTGGGAGGAGAAGCCATTGGCCCTGCCAAGGCTGGACTCTCCAGTGTAGGAGAATGTCAGTGCAGGGAGACAGAAAGAGGTGGGTGGATGGGTGGGGAGCATCCTCATAGGAGAAGGGGAGGCGGTATGAGATGGGGGTTTACGGACCAGAAACCAGGAAAGGGGATAACATTTGAAATGTAAATTTAAACATACCCAGTAAAAAAAAATAATGTAAAAAATAAACAAAAATAAAAATGCTAACTCATATTTCTTACATTATAAATATTTATAATCTTTTCATAATCTATTCGAAGGACATGAACTACCCATCAGCCTATTAGCAGAAGAAGACACAGCAGTGAGGGAGATCATAATGTTCTTCCGCACCTCTCTGTACACACATGAAATGGAACTGCCCCATTCAGCATGTTCAGAAAACCATACCACCTATCATTCCACATAAACAGAGCTATGCATGTACCTTTAATGTTTGCATGTTCTGAATCATTGGAAGATAATATAGTTCTGGGTTGTTGGTAATTGGTCCATACATGATTTTGTTTACTTTAAAAAAAAGGAAGAAAGAAAAAAGAAAAATAGAAGCAAATTAAAGTAAAAAATAATAGTCTTATTTTCTTCAAATCTCATGACTTCTATAAAACCATACATCAAAGCAACCTCAACATTAAGAAAAAATACAAAGAAAACCACAAAGGGCCTCTACCTAGTTTCTCCACAAATACATTTCTATCAAACCTAATTATAAAAATTGTATACATTTAATTATATCATTACATAAATTCAAAATTAGAAATAAGAACACTTTCTAACTCATTTTTTTCTGCTCCGAGTTTTGCTGAGGCACCCAAATTACACATGAATATTATAGATGAGACTGCTCCCCATTTATCTGATTCACAAACACACAGAGCTTCCTACCAACAAAGTATAAATAGCACATGGTCAGTGGGTGTTTGTAAAAATATGATCAAGTTGCTTGCTTTGGGACAGGAATCTCGATAAATTAAAATGTTAGCTCAATAGTAGAGAAAAGCTTTTAAACAGTATTCAGCTCCTGAACCTAAGAAATAATTTTTATACCATGTCAGGACTCATGTGGCCTCTCACAGATCGGGTACTGTGTAGGACTCTGACTTAGGTCTTCTTCATATTGGTTACAGCTGAGTATGTAGGTGTTCTTGAGGGATTCCTAACAGTGGGATCAGGGGCTGTCTCTGACTCGGTTGCCTGTTTATATGAAACCGTTTTCCTCCTACTGGATTGCCTGGTCTATCCTTGATGTGATGATGGCATGTGACTAGTGTTATTGTAGCTTATGATGTCGTGTTTATTTGATGTCCCTGAGAGGTCTGCTCTCCTCTGAAGGAGGTGGAAAGAGGTGGATCCCTAGGTAAGCAGGGAGGTGGGAGGAGAGACTGAGGGAAGGAGAAGGAAGGGAAACAGCTGTTGGAATGTAATATAAAAGAGAAGAATAAAAACACAAACAAGGTACACTTAACATAACAAACAAAATAAAAGCTAGTCTGTCCAAAGAAATGTAATACGAGTCACATAGGTGATTTTAAATTATGTTGTAGTCACATTATAAAGATGTATAAAGTAACATTAATGTGTATTATATAACTGGAGATATGCAAAAATATTACCATTTTATGTCCTCTTATCAATAAAATGTTGCTAATAAGACATTTTATAGATGCTCTTATTCAATTGCATCAGGATTTTATATATGAAAATTCAGCTTCTCAGCCAAGTCTTCACAGTTGAATGTGGCTCTCATATGCTACGAGACAACATGAGTAAAGCAGAGGGACACAGAGAGGATGAAACATTTCAAAAAGCACACTGGGTGTCCTGAATACCTGTCTAATGCTTGGGGGCCGTGGATTTTTAGTCCTTATTAAGAATTAGAATGTAGAAGCGTAAATAAGTATATAACTTCACTTGATAAAAATTTCTTCAATGGTGATCATCAACAAGACTGCTGGAGGAGCCAAAACTTCCTTCACTTCTGCTTCAATTTAGAATTTTGGTTGGAATTTCACTTGTGGAACTGTGATCCATGACTTGAACCTGACCCTCCCATGTAATTCCCATATGAAGATGATGTTCATCCGGTGACATGAATATATGATAGCTTCATATACAGGATTTAGTCTAAGCCACGTTAAGGTGTTGAAGAGTGAAAAGTTGAATGTGAAGACTTTAGACTCTTAGTTCTGCCATTAGTATTATCTTTTCCAAATCAGGACACTAAATTACAGGATCTGCTTTCAAAAACCAAGGTAATATTTTAAAAAGTTATCAATATTTATTTATTATAACACTTTTCCATCCCTCCTGTTCTTAAAAAGAGTGAACCATGCAAAGTTAAATGGAAATGTTTTGTAATTAGAAAGACATTCCAATTTTCATATCAGGAGCAGCTATTTCCCATGAAATAGTATCAAGCAATATGATCAAGAATGCGCTGCAATTTTGTAACCCTTTGGAAGAAAGTAAAATTTTAAAAGCTTTCATTAGATAGCTCCAAATGGCGTCAAGTCCAACTTTTACTTCAAACCATTCTAGAAATAATCTCCCAAAACACTGAAAGTCACAAATGGTTTCCACTGTCATGTGACTTGATAAAAGGGATTTCTCCAAATAGCCACATACACATTCCATTGCTCTGTAGGCATGATAGACTGACAGAAAGGTAGGATTGCCTAAAAGCATGCTGAAAGAATTCCTTCAAAAAAAAAAAGAAGAAAAAGAAGTCTTCCCAGGAGGAACTATTTCAGTCGTTCATCTCTAACAGTTGATTTATAGTCCATGTGCAAAAGGGAAAGATGTCTGGTTTACAGGGCAGTATTTCAGCTCAAATCCCCTCTTATTTCCTCACAAAATGACAGGAAAGGCTACAGGTTTTATGTCTGTTTTAAATTCTGCTCTGCCTCTACCTCTCTGATTCATGTGATCCTTACCACAAGAATAGATGAGACAGTAAGCAAAAGAGTAAAATAAAAATGATTAGATCTTTGTAAAACTTTATGTAAATTGAACTTAACATTATGATCCTCCACTATGGCTTTCCTTTTATGCTACCGTGGTGGCATTAGTACCCATAGGAGGTCTCCCCTCTTCACAGAAGGGAAGAGGGAATAGCACAGGGCGTGTGACGACAGGACTAGGGGAGAGAAGGAAGGCTGCCATCAGGACGTAAAGTGAATAAATAAACAAATTAATGGAAGAAACTATCAACTCAGTTATTAATGCTGCTAGCTCTTTGTGACGCATATTCAAAGTGTTTTTCCATGCCCTGACTTTGTATTTGTATTTTTAAGCATATGTATATATATATATATATGTAAAAATATCCCCAAACACTCTCATAATTCTCTCCAGAAACAAATACAAAAACAAAACCAAGCATCATTTATAATTTTGATAAACGTATAGATGTAAATATGAACCTGCCAAAGCCATATGTTTCTAATTTAGAGATGACAACTGATACTACAGTTGAAAACTGAGATTCAAGCTCATCCAATTTGTCTCTTGCCCTTGACTTCCACAGAATCATCTTTGGATAGAATTTGAGGTCTCATCTATTCCAACTCAAAACCTTAGGGTGAGTGGAGTGAATACATCCCTGAAAGTGTAACAATCCATCCAGTTACAAAAGCAAGAAAACACTCTCTACTCAGATTGTCTTCTTCTGTAACAGATTAAAATCATATCATTTCTCCGAAAGAAGTTCTGCCCACCGGTGTCTCTTGAGGAATGACCCTTACTGTCTGTTCTTCTGTGACCATTTCTTTGTACAGGGTCAGAAATTAACTCACAGTCACACAAAGCACAGTCACACGAAGCACATACTAAACAAAAAAGAAAGCACATTGCAGACATTGTGTCACTTCTGTCATAGCGGTGACAAGATACACAAAAGAAGCAGCTTGAGGAAAGACAAGCTTGTTTGGATTCACAGTTTCGGATGAGTCCCAGTTGCTCAGAACAAGGAAGGCATGCTGGGGGAGCCCTCAAGGTGGCAAAAATATATGTTAGGAGCGCCACACCACCTCAGCTGACCTGGAAACTGAGACAGGACTGGAAGCAGGAATGGGTGTAACTAAAAAGGTCAAAAGCTTGGAATACCCAAGATACAATTCACAGACCATATGAAGCTCAAGAAGAAGGAAGAACAAAATGTGGATGCATTTGTCCTTCTTTGAAGCGAGAACAAAATACTCATGCGAGGAAATACTGGAACAAAGAGTGGATCAGAGACTGAATGAAGAAAAGGCCATTCAGAGACTGCACCACCTGGGGATCCATCCCATATGCAGCCACCAAACCCAGTCACTATTGCTGATGCCAAGAAGTGCTTGCTGACAGGAGCCTGGTATGGATGTCTCCTGAGAGGCTCTGGCAGAGCCTTACTGATACAGATGAGGATGCTTGTAGCTAACCATCCGGCTGAGCACAGGGACCCCAATGGAGGAGTTAGAGAAAGAACTGAAGGGGTTTGTAACCCCATAGGAAGAACAACAATATCAACCAACCAGACCCCTTAGAGCTCTCAGGGACTAAACCACTAACCAATGAGTACACATGAAGGGACCCATGACTCCAGCTACATAGGTAGCAGAGGATGGCTTTGTCTGGTATCAATAGGAGAAGAAGCCCTTTGTCCTGTGAAGGCTCTATTTCCCCAGTGTAGGGGAATGCCTGGTCGTTGAGGTGGGAGTGGGTGGGTGGGAGTGGGAGTATCTTCATAGCAGCAGGGGGAAAGGGGATGGAAGACAGGAGAACCAGGAAAGGAGATAACATTGGAAATGTAAATACATAAGCTATCCAATAAAATTTTTTAAAAATTTAAAAAATAAAAAAAATAAAAAGGCATGTCCCTCCCCTCGTGGCTTACCTCCAGCAGCCGAGGCCGACATCGCTATGGCTCCATAGCCCCCAAAGTCGAAGGAAGAGAGTAAGGGGACAAGCTGGTGGACATACGAGCCTGTGGAGCGCGGATCACATCCATCCCATCATCAATCTCTCTAGCCTGAAAAAAGAGAGTAGACATGAGAATGTCTAAGGTTCGCACAGTGATTAACTGTATATGTGTAGTAGGGCGGACTACAGTGTGTCACTATGGCAATAAAGGAAGTTCACTGGTGGCAGAAAGCACTAATTACAGCTCCAAGTATCACTTTCCCCTCATTTTATCTAATGTTTCATATTACCCTGCAAAGGAAGGTCAACTTTCTCAGCATTGATTTCTACCTTTCACACACACACACACACACACACACACACACACACACACACACACACACACACACACACAGGGAGGAAGAGACAGAGGAAGAGAGAGACAGACAGACAGACAGACAGACAGACAGAGACAGACAGTCAGAGAGACACAGAGATAGAAACACAGAAAGACAGAGATAAAGAGACAAAGAGAGATAGACAGAGAGAGAAACACAGAGAGACAGAGAAATTGTTATGCAATGGAAACGATATTACACATGGAAGAAAAGAGAAGTGTCATCAAAACTGTGATTTGAAATTTATAGCTCCTTTTAAAATCGTTTCATGGGTTTCATAATCACCAAACAGTATTTCTGACTTCTTTTCTCAGAGGAGATTAAAAAGGGAACCTCCACGGCAATCTCTAAGGAAAACTCCCAACCAAACTGGAATCCCGTTCCCCATGTTTGCACAAACTCCCTTCCAGTGAACTCGTTTTTTAGCACCAAGTCTGTCTGGCAGAGCAAACCGAGCCTTAGTTGGCACGGGTTACCCTTAGCTCTGGAGTGAGATTAGATGGAAGATATATCAACATCTACTAAGGCCACGGAAGTAAATTTAAGCTGTCTCCTACCACCAAACAAACAAAAACAGCCACATCTTAAACCCTGCCAGCAGGATGAGGGATGTGGGGCCTCACAGCCCTGAAGTGGCTGCTAGTATATCTTAGTCCTGTAATTAGTGGTGGGTGTTCCCTGAGGATGCACAAGGGTGGCAGATTAGGTTGGAGTGTTGTTCTGAGTGCTGGAGCTTTCTTTGTATCTGTTCCTTTCTTTCCTCATACTTCCTTCCCTGGCCTTCCCTTCACCTATCCAGTTTCTATCCCATCTAATCTCCTTGTTTCTCTTGCAACTATGAAATGTTCTATTGTGACCTACAGTTCGGTATCAGTGTCCTACTGCATTTCAAATATCCATTTTATTTTTAAAAAGTTAAAATTAGACTACCTTTTGGATTAAAAAGCAGCTAGATTAATTCTAAGAGAGACCTTTTTAATGCCCATGCTTCATAAAACTTCCATTTCATTTCTATGACTCTTTAAAAGCAGAAAGCAAACAAGAAAAGTTCGATTCATCCTTGAAGTGGGCATTTGTAATTATTTGTCTGGCTAGCATCCTTTTTCTCTTCCTAAGAGCAGAGTGCTTTCCAAAGGATTGAGGAATTACCCCCCTTCCCTTCTTGAAGACTATAATTAGGGGCCTCGTCCTCTCCTCCCTAAACAGTCGAGATGTTACTCATGGTGGGCAATAATTTGAGCTCCGTGAAATTGAAACCTTGAGCCGAGGGACAAGAAGCCTGTTAGTCGTTCAGACGGAACTGCTTCCAGAGTGCTTCTCGAGTAGACACCCACATTATAGGATAGCTCGAAGAGCTCCGTGGCTGCCTGCATTGGCTTTTGTATCTTCTCATTTTCACGCCAGTTTCTCCAGACGTGTATGTCAGACCTAAGAATTCCCAATTAGTCATCAAGGCCGTCTTTAGCTCCTGTGAGTCAGAGGGAGTTTCTACTCGATACAACCAAATATCATCAACTGATATTCAGTTGAGACTTGTCAGTCATTCTTAAATCCAGCTCAGCGAAGGTAAATGATCCCATTCTGAGAAACCAGTGTTTTTCTTAGTAGCAAGAACTGAACCCAGGGCCCTGTACATATTAGCAATGTGCTCTCCTTTGAGTGCTATCCCTTCTTCTAACATTTTTTAGTTTAAGATGGAGTCTCACTAAGTTTCTTAGGCTGGCCTTGAACTTTCAATCCTCCTGCCTCGGCTACCTTGTAGCTTGGGTTATGTTTGTATCACCAAAGCTATCTATGATAAGTATTATTCATGTATTCTCTCTAATCAAAATGAAATTGTATTTATTTGTTATGTTTGAAAACGTTTACATTTTCTAGCACCAAGTATTCTGTTTTTCCCGCAGCATAATGTTTTTATTTGGGATTCCTCACAATGCACACCAATGACACATACTTGACTGGGAAATTCTATTCTTGATGAGGAAAAATGATAAGAAGGAAGCAACAGAGTTAACTCCTAGCGTGTTTACCAAACAGTCTTCCACTCCCTAGCACCTCAGTTCCCAGGCATATAAAGCCACGAAGGAATGAAGTCCCTGTCCAATCATTGGCTTCTCTTGTTTACCAAGCCTGAGCCTGCATCTCATTCTTGACTTCTCACTCTTCCTCACCCACACATCTAATTAGTTGAAGGACACACCTTGAGAAAATATTAATCAGTAAACCATGTTGATGATCCTTGTAACATTCATCTTCTTTTCCACCACCAAAGGCCCTAATTTAACCTACTGTCCTGGCGTGTTCCTCAGCTGCCAAACTGCAAAAGCATATTAAACTCCTCTCTGTCTGCCTCTCTGTCTTTGTCCCTCACAATGCATCTTCCTCTGTGGTGCAAATCACTGCATGTTGCTCTTGTGGTTGGAGCAGATAAGAGTGCTGGCAGACCAAGTGGACAAAATGAACTGTAACTAAACACTGGGGAAACAAGGCCCTTTAAGATCCGACTCCAGCTTGTTTCTCCAGCTTCATCTGTCAGCACCCTGAGACACAGGCACATTGAACTCATTTCGTGGCTGTCCCACTCCTTGGAATGTCCTCCCTGCCCTCCTTTTATCTCAGCAACTCTGTTCCTCCCTCCTTCCAGAGCTAGGAGCTCTGCTCATCCTAGTGTATGACAGCGGAAGTCACTCTAGGTATACTTCTGACAAAATAATCAATCACCCTATAGGTTATTTTTTTCCTTCCTTTCTGTTGATTGCTTCTAGAAAGACAGAGTCTGTTCCTTTAATCAGGGGACTTGATCTAATTCATACAGTCTTGTATTTAGATTAGTATGCAGCATGGGCGAGCTTCTGAGAAAAGTCCGCCAATGAGTGCAGCAGTATACATAAGGTAATTTTAGAAGCAGTGTTTTTACAGACTCAAAACCAAAGCAAAAAAACAAACAAACAAACAAAAACAAAACAAACAAACAAACAAACAAAAAACCAAGAAGACCAGAGGAGGATCAGATAGAATATAATTGACATGTACTTGGATGGCAGTTATGTCAGTGTCAGTGATATGCTTGCCTCACAAACATGAGGACTTGAGTTTGATAATCAGAGTTATAGTAAATCAAATAATATCACACACACATACACACATACAGAGAGAGAGAGAGAGAGAGAGAGAGAGAGAGAAATGCTCTCTACCAAGAACCTACCTCTGCCCTCCTTCTGCTCCTCCATTCAGAACACTCTAGAGTACTACCTACATACATCTGCCCCTCTCCTTCCAGAATACCTCTATAAATCCTTATATGGGTCTTGGCCTTATGGTGTGGGCCCAGAGTCCCTTAGGTTTCCCTCAATAGTCCCTTTAGCCATGTCTCCTAGAACATTTTTTATTGGTACTCTCAACTGTGAAACATCTATCTATCTATCTATCTATCTATCTATCTATCTATCTATCTATCTATTCATCCATCATCCATCCATGCATCCATCCATCCATGCATCTATCTATCTATCCATCCATCCATCCATCATCCATCCATGCATCCATCCATCCATGCATCTATCTATCTATCCATCCATCTATCTATCTATCTATCTCTCGGATCCCAAGCTGACATACTTGACTGCCAGTCAGCTATTTGTACTCTCTGTCCATTCCTCTGCTCTGTTATCTCCAAAGTATAAATAAATCAACTACTGCCTGACCACCACAGCCCCATCTCCTAGTCCACTTCTCCACCTTAAGGCTCACTGCAATCGAGGAAGAATGACAATCTACTATACTGTCCTTCATGGAGATAGATGTCAAATCTTGCTTAAGAATCAATCATTTTCTCCTAACTGGCAGCCTATCAACCACCTCACCCACTTCATCAACCTGGTATTGCTTAATCCTTAACCCAAAGCTCCAAACAGAACTTCGAAACAAGACTAATTGGGATCTGAATGCTAAAATCCATAGTGACCCCAGAACTGCAAACTAAACATTATTCTTCTGGTCCACAGTCTGTCAGATTCATGAAATAGCAACGAAAGGTCAGAAACTTACACAATATACCTAAACACATCGGACACAAGTTCATAGCACTAAATGCCTACCTCAAAAGTTGAAAAAAATTTCATATTAATAACTCAATGATATGCTTGAATGCTGTAGATGTTCAAGAACAAATAACACCCAAAATACAGTAAATAGGAAGAAATAAACTCAGATCTGAAATCAATGTTCTAGAAACAAAATAAACATATACATATATATTTATAGTTTATATATGTAAGTATATATTTGGGAATATATACATGTATATGGGAAAATGTTCCAAACAAAAATAAATCCAGGGCTAGATTGATTCTGTTCAAGATTCTGCCAGACTGTCAAAGACAAACCAATGTCTAACCCCTCAAATTATTCCTCAAAATAGAAATAAAAAAAGTTTTTATTTCTATTTTGTATGGTGTCATAATTTTCCTGACACCGAAACTACACAAAAACTATATATACTACTATCTCTTATAAAAATAGATGCAAAAATTCTTAGTAAAATCTTTCCAAATAAAATTATTTACCATGGTTAAGCGGTCTTCATTTCAGAAATGTCAGGATGGTTCAACACATGTAAATCAATCAATGTAATCCACCACATAAACAGAATAAAAGATATAAAATTCTATAGATTAAAAGATAATATATTATTTTTAATAATTACATAATGATTGTATGTTATAATTAATATAACTATATTTTAATTCATTTAATTTTATTATTTAGCTATAGTTATTCATAATTATATATAATTAAATCTATTTGATTTAATATATAATTAAATATTATTACTTAATAACAATATAAGTTAATATACTATAATTAATCTGTATAATTATATAATTAATATAAGTATAATTACTGATTTTATAATATATAATGTGTTATATATGTTATATAATAAAAAATAAAATCCTATAGAAATCTACCACCATAGAAGCTTCCTAGATCATATACATATATGAAAGTAATTTAAATGGACTTTCTCTATAACATAGAAAACAATGACCCAACTAGTTATCTTATGGTAGTGAATAAAAACCCCAATAATAGGAATAGATTGGATTCTCTTGAATTATTGGCCGAATGAGCCCCTACAATAGTGACCCCTCTGCAAAATATACTGGCGTAAGAGAGGCACAAATGCATGTGAGTAACCAACCACTTTCTTATTGGATTTAAGTTCCACTTCATGAGATGGAACCCATACTGGACACTGCTAAAGTGGCCAAGAACTTGAGACTTGATAGATCACAGAACCTAGGGATGATCTATCTGAACCCTAACTAAGAAGCTATAGAAGTTATTTGCAGCTGGTACCTGCGGTGAAAGGGGAAATCAGTATTGTCCAATAGGGTGGTACTGAGTCATCCCAGGGCAACCGTACTCCAGGGGAAGCCCCAAGCTCAGGAGTACACACAAAATGGATCTCTGGGTTTCTGTGACTTTGGTTTGGTTCACTATTTTTCATCTTATTTTCTTTGTTTCTTTTCAAGGGGAAGAGAATATGAAGTTGGCTATAAAGAAAGTGGGGAATATCGAGGAGGGGCTGGGCAGGAAGAAAGCATATTATCAAATTACGTGAAAAAATGAAACCCAATAGATACAAAATATCAACAAGAATGATGGATGTCATAGTGAATATTTATAATCCCAGCTGTAGGATAGTGGAAAGAAGGAAACAGAAGGATTCACTGGTTGTCTAGTCTCACCTAATTGGCAAGCTTCAGACCAGAGAAAGAGCTTGTCTCAAAAATAAATAAATAAATAAATAAATAAATAAATAAATAAATAAATAAATAAATAAAAAGAAAAAGAAAAGAAAGAAACAAAGAAAGAAAAGAAAATGAATAGAACCTGAGATTGAGTCGTGACCTACTATCTCTATTAGTAATGAATGTAGAGCTTGTCAGCAAAGGCTTTATATCACATGAAACCACCCATACACACACAAAAAAACATGCACATGTACACACACCCACACATACATACACACTGAATATATGTTAAATCATTCTAATCAAAAACACACGGGGAATATCTATAACGCTTAGAAACCGAGTTTCAAGATTCTCCAGAACCACTGACCTTGAATTACATAAAGAATTAGTGCCAGTGAGCAAACAAGTTTCAAGTTTCCTATAAACTTTCTATTTACTCGACCTCTTATCTCCACTAGAAACACTGCAAAACTACAGATACTCATAAGGCTGTGGGTTTTGTGCTATAACACTCAGTATGGTGATTCACAAGCTAGTCCAACAGAAATGATTAAGGAAAAGGAGTGAACTAAAGCAGACCAAGCATGTCCCAGATGATGTACTGCATTTGCTGGCAATCTCTTCCGTATCCATGACTACGAGAAATAGGAAGCTGACCAAGCAATCGCAGAATGGCCAGTCTTTTGCAGCTAGGATAAAGCCAAAGCAAGGGTGTGTCACAACACAGAAATGCGGTTTCATTAACACTTGTAACAAGAAACAGCAACAAGCATGTGGGGTTGGGGGAGGCATTTGATATCATCCTTTCTGAACTTATCTCTAGCCATCAACAGAGGCAGAAGATGTCAGGTCCTCTTGTACAGATGGTCCTCTTTGCAAACTTATCTGTGATGTGAGCCTTCCCAGTGACTTTAGCTGTGTGTGATTAAGTGTAGTAGTGAGGGCAGCTGGGAGTCTGGTATCAAAGGAGTCTTCCACACAGAGAAGAAGTGACAGGGAAGAAAAGCTCACCTCCTCCGGACTACAAATGCTGCTTTTGTGAAGTTATAATTACAACATTTTTTCCTTTCCTTTATCCTCTCTAAGTGGTCTCTCTAACGAGGACCTACTGGAACAGCCTAGTGCATACTCCCACAACACAACATGGGGTACAGGATAAGTCCATCTTTGAGGATGTTCGTCTAAAGGAAAACAAGTTCTTACTTGTCACAAAATATGCCTGTACCTTAATTTTGAACTTTCTGTTCTACAGAAACAGACTTCTCTTATATATAAAGCAACCTATTCATGGTATGTTCCTTGTAGCTGCTTGAGGAAACAAAGGACCCAACTATGACGATTACCTGCTTTTCATTGTTCTCTGGATGCTAGGAGTAATTTTATATTATCATATAAAATTAGATCTAGGGCATCTTTAGTAGTTGGTTTATTACATCCGTAAGCAGTGGCTGCTAACTTGTTGAAAAGAAGCTTCTAATGAGCCTTCCCAATGTTCTGAAAGGAGAAGTGATGTTGAAACATGGACCAAGATTTTTATTTCCTTATGGGATTTTTAGTCCTATGCAGTGATGGTGTGGTGTGTGTGTGTGTGTGTGTGTGTGTGTGTGTGTGTGTGTGTGTGTGTGTTTGTGTAGTAATGCTAAGGGGTTCAGGAGGAACTCTGCCTCTTGCTGTGTATTATATGACATTATATAATGTCACTTCTCATAAGAAATATGAAAGTTTGCTGAACAGTTCCCATGTTTCTTTCTTCCCTTGCCATAGCCACTGGGGATAACATGGCAAAAATATATAACTTCTAAAATTCATTTGCTGAGTGTGACAGCTGATCTTTGTTTCCAATCTGACTAGATTTAGAAGGAGGAGGTGTAAGCCTGGGTACATCTGTGAAGGCATTTCCAGGGAACCACCCTTAATGTAAGTAGCACCATGCCATAGACTGAGGCAGGGAACTAAAGAAAAAGGGGGCAAGGAGTAATGCCACCAGAGTATTGCCATCTCTTTTGGCTTCTTCTTGGTGTTCTAGATATGAGCAGACTCCTATGGTCATGCTTCCCCTGCCTTAATACTGTCAAACTATCAGTCAAGGAAATGTGTTCTCCCTTGAGTTACTTTCTATCAAGTTATTGATCAGGGGCTGGGCTGAAGAGATGGCTCAGGGGGCTGGAGAGATGGCTCGGTGGTTAAGAGTACTAACTGCTCTTCCCGAGGTCCTGAGTTCAATTCCCAGCAACCACATGGTGGCTCACAACCATCTGTAATGAGATCTGATGCCCTCTTCTGGTGTCTGAAGATAGTGTACTTATATATAATAAATAAATAAATCTTTTTAAAAAAGTTATTGATCATAACAAGAAAAAATGCAAACACAAATAACTTGTACCAGAAAATAGGGCCATTGTTGTTGCTCGGAGAAACCTGACCTCATGGTCTCTAGGCCTTTTAAACTGACTTACAGGAAAACAGGAAAGAGTTTAGAGTTGTGTGCTGGAAAAGCCCAAGAAGACTTTAAGGAAAATTTAAGTTATTCTGAAGAGAGAGCAAAAAACTAGAAGGGCAGTAGAAATAAAGCAGCCAAGGTTTGACTCTTGATGTTTCAGAAGGGAATGCGGCTCTTGTCAGAAGCTGGGTTAGAGAGCATTTTTGTTATATTCTGTCCAGAATGCTGGTCAAAGTTATAGTGTGTCAGAAAGCCACATTGTAGAGAGTTTAAAATTGAGGAAACATCCATTATCATTGAATTCAACTACCTGCTAATAAATGATTAATAATACATGACAGTTAATAAAATTATCATCTAATTCAGAAATCTCAGCTGCTGCTTTTTGCCTCTTTTCCACCAGGCCTGTGTTTCCACATTATTCTGGTGTCACTGCAGCTCCCCTATGCCTTGTTGCTAAGAAGCCCTAATTGGGGTTACTTCTCATTGTTCTTTAAAGCTAAAATAATGTTTATCTCTCTATTCGCCTTTTGTATTTGAGTTATTTGTAGCTACTGATCACACTCAGCAATATATACATTTCTGTGTATTGATTAGTGGCTCTCCCATTTTAATGCAAGCAATAGAACTAAGTGAGAAGGGAAAGAGAGAGGGGGAGAGAGAAAGGAGAGATGGGAAAGAAAGAGAGAGGGAGACAGAAAGGAGGGGAAAGAAAAAGAGAAGGGGAGAAAAAAGAGATGGGAAGAGAGAAAGAAATGAAAGAGAAAAGAGAGAGAAAGATGAAAAAGAGAAAGAGGAGAGAGAGAAAGAAAGGAGGAAGAGCAAAAGAATGAGACAGTGAGAAAGGAAGGACAGAAAGAAAGAAACAAGAAAGGACACCATCCATTAATGCCATTAATGAGTAGCTGTCTTAGATGGGTTTTTACTGCTGTGAAGAGGCATCATGACCACAACAACTCTTATTAAAGGAAAATATTTCCTTGGAGCTAGCTCACAGAGTTAGAGGTTCAGTCCATTATCATCATGAGGAGAGGAATGGCAGACATAGTGCTGAAACGGCTGAGAGTTCTACATTTTGGTCAGCAGGCAGCAGAGTAGACTGTGTGCCACCCTAGGCATAGCTCGAGCATAGGAGACCTCAAAACCTGTCCCCACAGTGATGCACTTCCAACAAGAAGGCCACACCTCCTAGTAGTGCCACTTCCTTTGTGCCATGCACTCAAACACATGACTCTATGGGGACCATCCCTATTCAAACCACCAAAGTAGCCAAGGTCCTAAAACATGTATTTTGTTTTTTTCCCAGCTTATAAGAGTAAACATGAAAACCAACCAGCATTCATGTCATATGGACTATTTATTGATGACACAATTATTAAAGTGATTCCTTAAGAAGAAAAATCTTGCTGTGTTTTTTCCCATGTTCTAAAAACGTAAGTGAAAATCAATAAACTGGTGTTTGGTGAAGGAAATTTAACCACATCTACATTTAACCATATCTACACTGGAATGTGGTGGTCACTCACTACATTTTCCCAGGTCACAGTGAGACAGAGCACTAATTAGATCAGAACAGATGTACAAATACAGTTTTGCAAGGAAAGAAAAAGAGATGAGCATAGTTAAGAACAAGTTGGGTTCGCGGATGCAGATCTCTCATGAGAGACACAGCCAGAATAGAGCAAATACAGAGGCGAATGCCAGCAGCAAACCACTGAATTGAGAACGGGACCCCCATTGAAGGAATCAGAGAAAGAACTGGAAGAGCTTGAAGGAGCTCGAGACCCCATATGTACAACAATGCCAAGCAACCAGAGCTTCCAGGGACTAAGCCACTACCCAAAGACTATACATGGACTGACCCTGGACTCTGACCTCATAGGTAGCAATGAATATCCTAGTAAGAGCACCAGTGGAAGGGGAAGCCCTGGGTCCTGCTAAGACTGAACCCCCAGTGAACTAGACTGTTGGGGGGAGGGCGGCAATGGGGGGAGGGTTGGGAAGGGAATACCCATATAGAGGGAGGGAGGGGTTAAGGAGATGTTGGCATGGAAACCAGGAAAGGGAATAACATTTGAAATGTGAATAAGAAATACCCAAATTAATAAAGATGGAAGAAAAAAAGGCAAATTGGGTTCTGACAAAGCACCTGTGTTGATAGAGAAATTAGAGCCAGGCAGAAGCACCTTTTATAACTTCATTTTGAACGGCAGGAAGAGTTAATTAGCTTTTGTTTTCATATCTCAACTTATTTACTATATTACCTGGCTGATAAGCTGGCTATATACATGAGTTACAATTCATTACACACCCAAAATAAGCTTCAGAAGGTGGCTCAGTCAGTAAGATACTTGTTTTGTATGGCCAGAGGCATCCCACAGTGACGGAAAGCACATGAGATGGAGAAAGGCTGCTTTGAAATCAACCCAATCAGGACAATTAACCCACTCCATGATTGAAAGGAAATTATCCATTCAGAACCCATGTGACCCCTTACGGTTCCAATACTTATTTATGTTCTTGGGCTCTTATGAGACCCAATATATTTCAACATGAATTTGAAAGGAAATATTTAAACCGTAGCAACAGGCTATTATTCTATACTATTTTTCCATATGTATATTGTCAGACATTATGGACAGTGGATTTTTTTCTCTTATCTTTATACCTTAGTTTCATTGTAATATTCAGGAAAACTAACACGGTGATTATTAGAATATTTAGGTACTCATAAACTCTTTGTAGAAAAACGATTACTAAATATTGGAAATCAAATGTATAATCATGTGTGCATATATCCTTTATATACTTATTTATTTTACTTTACCTCCTGACCATAGTTTCCCCTCTTTCCTCTCCTGCTTCCTTCTTCCTCTATCTCCCCTCCCCCATCCTCTCCTCCTCCCTTTCTTTTCAGAAAAGGGGAAAACCCCCATGGATATCAACCAGCCTTGACATATTCTTAATGTACTTATGCAATGGCTACCTTAGTTATATAGAAGTTATAATTTCATATATATATACATATATATATCCAATACATAAAATTGGTCTAACATTGTATAAATATGTATATGCCCAATGAAATACTTCATTAGCATTTCCCATAATCCTGAGAGATGAAACAATATGCATTTGAATTTAGATAATAGTATCTATTTTACCAAAATCTGAGATAGAATGCTCTGTTGGTACTATTTGGTAATGGGCGAGGTTTCTGATGATTCTTTTAAAACATGTACTAGTCGTGCAAGCTGGAAGATGTCACGCTAATTATACACAGCTACCACACAAATTAGCTACAAATGCTTTGTGTTGAGTTGAAATAAAAGCTAGGATCTAAGACATCTGCAGTCTAATGTTTAAAAGTTTGCTGAGAAGAGGAATTAAAGTTTTAAAAATTAAGGGGGAAAGGGGGCTGCAACTGATGTGAAGGCTTTCCTTCCTCACTAAACTTTCCTCATAGTCACATAATAACTGTTTTTTAGTGCCACCTTTTGGGTGGTCTTGTTATTACATAACAGCAAAATTGAGAACTGGGAATTTGGTCTGTGTCTGTCTGTATGTACATGCTTGAGGGAGTATTGTGTTGTTGTTGTTGTTGTTGTTGTTGTTGTTGTTGTTGTATATATTCACTTTAGATCCCCTCATGGTCACCTGCTCCCATAATCCATTCCCATCCCCCTTTCCCTATCCCCTTCTCCTCTGAGGAGGTGAGGGCCTCCCTGGATATGCCCCCACATTAAGTCTCCATGAGGCTAGGCTCATCCTCTCCCACTGAGGACAGACAAGGCAGCCAAGCTAGAAGAACATAAATCACGTACAGGCAACAGCTTTTGGGACAGCCCCTGGTCCAGTTGTTCAGGACCCACATGAAGACCAAGCTACACATCTGCTACATATGTGTGGGGAAGCCTAAGTCCAGCACTTGTGTGTTCTTCCGGTTGGTGGTTCAGTTTCTGAGAGTCCCAAGGGTCCAGGTTAGTTGACTCTGTTGGTCTTCCTGTGGAGTTCCTATCCCCTTAGAGGCTTCAGTCCTTCCTCCTGTTCTTCCATAAAAGTCCCCAAGCTCCAACCACTGTTTGGCTGTGGGTATCTGCATCTGTCTGAGTTAGCTGGTAGGTGGATCCTGAGAGAGTATTTTCAGTTGAATGTCAGCATAATAGGCTTAGCTAAGCAGTGTTTTTTTCACATTGTATAAGTTTGTGTCCCATATGGACTGTGTTTACTTCCCTTCTGTGGTAGGAACTGTGAGATCTTCTTATTTGTGAGTCATCATCTGTCAATCCCATTTCCTTGTCTGACGACACCAACCCAGGCATTCATATTTATTTCAAAAGTTTTAATTCAAACTATTTGATCTCCTTTTGGTTTAGTTAATTTCAAGGTCAGTGAGCAACTATGGCTGTGTAAAGGACAAGTGTCACTGTTTTGACAGTGAGAGAAATCTGAAAGGCTTCCTAACACTTCAGGTTTGACAAGAGAGAAAGTAAAATCTGAAATAAGTCTTAAAACTCTAATTCCAGAGACTGTGCTCACCTATGCCAGAGGAGGTACAGCTGACTGACATCCCTGTTGGCCTATGCTAGAGAAGGTACCTATAACTGACTTCCCTGTTGACCTATGCCAGAGGAACTGCCTGTAACTGACAATCCTGTTGACCTAAGCCAGAGGAGGTGCCTGTCACCCACACCTTAAAAATGAGCTGATGCAGGTGAGATGAAATACCTGCTTCATAAATTTTACAGTACAGTGACAGAACTGTACTGAATCGAAATCACCAGGGATGGGAATCTGACTGCCAACTGGGACTTCTCTCTTAAGGTTATAACTGGGAACAGTGATTAAGTGGGGAATGACACTTGTCACAGTATATTAATCAGTGATTAAAATCTAGGTGAGATATTATTCACTCATCTAAGGTCTCAGGGTCCTGTTCCCATCACTGAAAATAAGAAACCAAAAAGTAAAATATAAATGAAAGAGAGAAAGGTGAAATAATTTTAATTATTTAAGTCAATAAACACAGCATCTATTTATAATTTTAGAGTCTCCCTTTTGTGGTAAAACTCCAAACATCCAGGAAGTAAACAATCACACTGTGATTGACTTTAAGTCCTATTGCACATGATGAAGCCCATACCTAGCACCATTATCCAGTGAAGAATCTGTGGCTAGACCAGGCACAGGCCCTATAGGAGAGCCTACTATTATTCTAAATGGGTATGTGTTACACTCCCAGTGACTTATTATCCATCATTCAACCCACATCAGAGAAGCTACAGGAGAACCTACTAGTACTGTTCTTCTAAATGAGCAGTGACGAGACTCCCGGTGACTTATCATCTCTCACTCAACCCACAACAGAGAAGCATTGTTTGCAGTATGTGATGATTAAGACAGAAATTTACAACTTGCGTAAGTTCAGAGAATAAAATACTATGTAATTCTCAGTACTAAATGAAATATCTGTAACAGATCCTCTCTTCACAAGGCTCAAGGAGAACTGTGGAAGGAGAGATGGAAATAGTGTAAGTATTAGAGGTGATGGATAACTACGAGGAACCAGTGTTTTCTGAACACAGCATATGAACTCACAGCAGTTGTATTGGTATGCACGAGACCTGTGCAAGCACAAGCCAGACCAAACCCCAGTATGGAAACACCATAGATGGACATCAAGTCCTAGCCCTCGCCAAGAAGGCATTTGCAATTGTTAGCTGCTGGAGGTAGAGAGTCATTTTTCTCTAAGAGTTTAACCCCTGATAAGCCCACCAATGTTCAGTGGAAGGCCACATGGCCAAGAATATATGCACAACACAAACTGGACTTGGAGTCTTAAAAAATAAATGAATAAAGAGAGTCAATAGAGGTATGTGTGCCTTGTTGGGAACCTACACTCGAATTGGAACTGTCGAGCAAGATAAAAACCATGCCCAATACTGGAAATTTAGCCATTTACCGAGGAGGACAGTGAAGTTATGGATCTTGGAGGAACACCTGCCTTCACCACTTTATTATTCCAGCATGTTCTCTGGCTACATTCTCAAGATTGGTCCTTATACCCGCAAATAAGTGTAGTTCTCACCTCTCATGGAGAAAACCTTACTTCACTACAGGCAGAGACTGTTACCGAAAACCAAAGCCAGTCAAAACGCATAGTTATAGACCCCGGAAAAACTGACAGACTTACAATACAGCTCCCACTCAGGGATCACTGCAGAAGATAGTGCAGAAAGGTTGTAAGAACAAGAAGAAAATGGGATTTGCTATAAGTTTGGGTCTCCTAGGAGTGTCAGAAGCTACACTGTAAGTTTCCCCAATGTGGCCATCTAAACACATCCTGAAGGAGATGTCTTGCTCCTCCTTGTTCACACAATAAATAAGCAGACATCAAAATGGTAAAGCTCATGCAGCTTCAAGCCTAGACACAGAACTACAGGCAACTAAGGAGTGTCTGAGAATGCAAAAGTGGTCTTACTCAAGGGAAAGGTTATCGATTGGTTATCCAGTACCTAGTGATCAGATGTGAAACCTGTACAGAAAAGTAGCGTTATATAGGCTGAGCAGTTTGTATTGTGTATTTAGAAACACACACACATATGCATTTGTATTACACTTATTATATATGTGTGTTATATATAATATAATAATATTATAATGTATTATATATAATTGTATGTGCATATATATGTATGTATATATAATTGTATAATATAATTACATTATATATAATAACACACATATATAATAAGTGTAATACAAATGCATATATATATAATATATATATATATACACAATTATAAAAAAGACCATGAATTTTAAAGTGAGCAGTGGTAGGAGGGAAAACGTGGAGGGAATTGGAGAAAGAAAAAGGAAGAGAGAAAAATGATGTAATTATACTATAATTCTAAAAATCATTATTATAAAAAAAGACAGAAGGACACAAAATTGACTCAGTATGGAGGCTGGGGGTAAGACTACTGTAGCTCATAATACCTTAGGGAGCTCAGCACGAGGACTAAAGAACCGTCCACTTAGGACACTCGGGAGTAGTTAACACTGCTGCATTATGATGAGATTTAGAAATAAAGGAAAATCAGAAGATACCAGGAAAATGAGGAAATGTGGTTAAACGGTTGATGATCAGGATCTTTGGGAAATGGAATCACCCTAGAGAATGAAAGCTACAATCAGTCTTCAGTTTTTGCTGGCCGCTACCAGCAGAATGGAGTCGCTAGGCCTGCTGGAAGTAATCAGGACCAAGGCGGCTGGAAGCAATTGGAGGCATGGAAAGATGTCTGTGAGATAAGAAGGAACATCTTCCTGGCGGAGGGAGCAGTGAGCTGATCCACAATGATCCTCTGAGTGAATACGGCAAACAGTGTTCCCCGCTGTGTGCCCTCATTCTTCGATTATCAACACCCATGTTGGCAACCCTTAACTATGTCTACTTCGAGATGTTTCTACACGTCACAGTGGAGTGGTAATGCAGAAATCCTTTGACATACACTCACAGCACTCTCCAGTTTCCCTCCTACATGCCTTTGGTAGATGTCTTTGCTATTTCAGTGATTTTAATTTCTTGATGTATGACATTGCCCTGGATTCCCATTCCCTAATTCTCTATCCTTCTATCCCCCGGCTTCTGAAAAATAAAACACATTTCTAATCTCAGGCACATTATTTTTTTCCAGTTCCATGATAGCTATTTCTTTCTTTCTTTTTTTTAGATCTGAGGACCGAACCCAGGGCCTTGAGCTTGCTAGGTCAATCCCTATTTCTTTCTTTAAAATTCTACTTTTTCTTTCCTTTTTTAAAGATTTGTTTTTTTTTAATTTTTTGTATGTGAGTACACTGTCACTGTCTTCAGACACACCAGAAGAGGGCATCCTGATCCCATTACAGATGGTTGTGAGCCAGCATGTAGTTATTGGGAATTGAACTCAGAACCTCTGGAGGAGCAATCCGTGCTTTTAACTGCTGAGCCATCTCTCCAACCCCTCTGTTTTTCTTATAAAAGGGAAGTTCTCCTTTTTGTCACTCTTAGCATATGTGAGTGTACGTGCTTAAATCTATCTATTACAATGGTGTTTTCTATGTCATTGTCTAGTAATCCCGATGTGGATCTGATTCTGATTTTTGCTAATTTTTCTGCTCATTGAGAAATACTTCTTTATTCTTCACATGTAATGCAATTTACATTTTATGCAGGATATTGTCCTTAAAAGGGAATAGGCCTGGAATCCTAGTACGTTAGAAAGCAAAAACAAGAGAATTGTGAATTCCAGGCCACCCTCAGTTATATGGCAAGGCGCTCTCTCTCTCTCTCTCTCTCTCTCTCTCTCTTTCTCTCTCTCTCTCTCTCTCTCTCTCTCTCTCTCTCTCTCTCTCTCTCTCTCTCTCTCCCTCTCTCTCCCTCTCTGTCTCTCTTGTGCGCACACATGTGTGCCACTTTATTGAAGTTACAGGGAATACTTAATATTTCAATCCCACCAAAAATTGATTTTTTTTTTCTAGGACGAAGTTTATACTCAAATCACTTCTGGCCTACTTTTTTCTCTGGAAGCAAGTATCATGTATTTATTGCACCTTTCCTTTTAGAATGTTTGTTTTAAATTTGGTTTGGGTTGTTGTTGTTTGTTGGTGGATTTGTTTAGTTTTGCTATCTAAGTTTCTCCATCCCAGTCTTCCAGCATTCAGGAATAGCATCACAAGTAAACTCCCAGGGCCTGGTGATCTGGCTCTGTGTTAGAGCTCTAACCTAGAATGTGCAAGGCCATGGGTTGAACATCTAGCAACACACAACCCAGACATACTTAAACAGAGACAGACACACACACACACACACACACACACACACACACACACACAGAGAGAGAGAGAGAGAGAGACAGACAGACACAGACAGAGACAGAGAGACAGAGACAGAGAGACATAGACAGAGACAGAGAGACAGAGACAGAGGGAGACAAAGACAGACAGACAGAGAAAGAGGAGGGGAGAAAGAGAGGGGGGAATTACAAAGAAAAATTTAGAACAGTGGTTCTCCACCTTCCTGCTGCTGTGAGGTTTTAATACAGTTCCTCAGTTGCAGTGACCCCCCCCACCATAAAATTATTTTGTGGCTATTTCACAACTAATATTGTTACTGTTGTGATTTGTAAATTTTCAATGGCCTTAGGTGGCCCTGTATAAGAGTCTTCCGACACCCCAAAAGGGTCATGACTCATGGGTTAAAAACCACAGATTTGGAGTCTTCCAGGTTCTTCCTCTTAGTCTATCACAACAGTTTTAAGAAGTCCTACTCTCCGGAAAGACATGTATACTCACTTATAAATGGGTATTAGCCATAAAGTCTAGGATAAACACACTGTAATCCACAGAGCCAAAGAAAGTAAGTAACAAGGAGGGCCGAAGGGAGGATGCCTGGCTCTCACTGAGAGAAATAAATTAGACATGCAGAGGTGGTTGGAAGAAAGTAACTGTGTGGGAGAAGGAGTGGGGAGAGGAAAAGGTGAGAATTAAGGGACTAAGAACTGGGAGAGAGAACAGGACCAGTGGGGGGACATCTCTGAGATAAGCAATGGACACTCCCAGGAATCTATGAGAGTGACTCTAGCTAAGACTTTGAGGAATAGGGATATGGAACCTGAAATAAACCCCTTCCGTAACCAGGCAAAACTTTCAATAGAGAGATAGGGACACTAACCCATCTAGAAAACTTTAGAGCAATAATTTTTCCTGCCTACAATATGTATAGGAATGAAGTTGGAGTTAAGTTGAGAGAATGGCTAACCAAGGACTGACCCAACTTGAGACACATGCCATGAAAGAGAGCCCGCCCCTGACACTGTGATGGTATTTGGTTATACTTGCACCCAGGAGCCTAGCCTAACTCTCATGTGAGAGACTTCACCCAGCAGTTGATGGAAACAGATGCAGAAACCCACAGCCAAACATTAGGTGGAGTTCAGGGAAGTCTTGTGGAAGAGGGGAAGAAGGTTTAAAGGAGACAGAAAGGTCAAGGACACCACAAGTAAACCTACAATTCAACTAACCTGGACCTATAGGCACTCACAGAGACTGAGCCATAAACCAAAGAGCAGGCATGGGACAAACCTAAGCCCTCTGCACATCTGTAACAGATGTGCAGCTTTGTTTTCCTCTGGGACCTAACAGCAGGAGTATGGGCCTTCTCTGACTGTATTGCCTGCCTTTGAATCCCTTTCCCCTAACTGGGCTGTTTTATCTAGCTCCAATAGAAGTTGTGCCTAGTCATACCTGATAGGCCAAAGCTAAATGATATCCATAGGAGGCCTTCCTTTCTAAGAGAAGAAGAGGAGGTGAGGATGAAGGGAGGGCAAGGGAGGGGAGGATGAGGGGAGGGGAGAGACAGGCACTGGGAGAAGAGAAGGGAGGGGAACTTGCTATGAGGATGTAAAGTAAATAATTAGTTAGTGAGAAAAAGGAAGTCCTAGTAAATTCCTTTTGGTCTACACAGCCTCATTGTCTACCTCATGTTGCTTCTGACCACAGAGCAGATAATTAAACCCTACATGGTAGATGTTATGCTCTGGGTTCACACACAAGTTCTTTCTGCTCTCTTGCATGTCAGTTCTCTAGTTTAAAGTGTGTTGGGAGCTGTTCATAAGTGAGGTACACAGCTGCACTCCAGATCTGTGCAATACGGGATTTACACTGGGAAAAATTTTCTCTGCAGTTACTGAAAATGAATTTTTACTTATGCAGAAAATGCCAGAGCGTTCTATTTTGCTCTTTGCTTTCCTCTGTTGACTTCTTGGCCTTTATGAATTTCTTGCTTTTCCCCAAAATTGACGAAATGGGTTTCTTACATTGAAAAGGTTTTCTGTATAGCAAAAATGTGTTAATCAAATGGAAAGGTAGCCTACAGAAGATTTGTCATATATACATCTGACATTATTCCTATGAAGAATAGGTAAAGAAAAAAATATAAACACCAAGAAAATAGACAACTCAGTCAAAAGCTGGCTACTAAACTCATCAACAGAGAGTTCTGGAAGGAAGAAATGCACATGGCTAATAAACACTTTCACAGGTAGCGTTTCTAACCATCAGGGGCGAATTAATTAAACTACTTTAGTCAGGATGGCAACTATTTAAAAACCAAAAGGCAACAGATGCTGGAGAGGATCTGGCAAAAGGGAACTTCATTGACTGTTGGTGGGTGTGTGAACGTGTACAGTCACTATGGAAATTAACATAGAAGTTTCTCAGAAGCTAAGATTAGAACTTCCATATGACCCAACAGTACCATCCCTGAACATATACCCCAGGGACACAGTATCCTAGTATGGAGACTGTTGCTTGCTTGTTTTCCATTCATAATCATTAGAAAATAGAAGCAGCCTAGAGTCCATAGACTGATCAGTGGATGACGAAAATGCAGTATGTATACATAGAGAAATTTTATTCGTCTATGCAAAGTATATAGCTGCAATATTTTCAGGAAAATGAATGGAACTGTAAAATGCCATACCACATGAGGGCACACAGGCCCATAAAGACATGTGTCATATGCCCTTTCACATATGGATTACAACATTGATCTTTTCCAGTTTGTATTTAAGTTAAGGTGAGTAACTAGAAAGGACAAGGCTTGTGAAGTGGAAGGAGACATTGAGAGGGACAGAGAGTAAAACATGTGAGTTATGGAAGTAGAAAGGTATTAATACGTATAAAAAGGATGAAAGAACTATAGCCACTGTAGTTTCTCAACATTCTGTCAGGTGACCACTTGCTTATGTTCATGTCCACCACATGTTGTACTCAGTGGGGTTTAAAAGAAATGGAGGACTTAAAGCAGCCTCATATCCCACACAGCTAGTTTCTTTGCTTCGTTATCTGACACAGTGATGAAAAAATTCTTTCTGACAAATGCCCAACAGTGGAGAGAGGGAACGCGAAGACTACACCTCCAGTAGATAGACAGAGCCTGAATAGAAGGACTGGGTTACTAACCCATAGTCAAAATTTCTGACCCAGAACTAAAAGAACTCCAGGAACAAAAATGGAGAAGAGACTGAAAAAAAAAGGCCCTTCAATGACTGGCCCATCTTGGGATGATTGGGTGGTGGGGTGGCACCAAGTGCTTACAGACAGGACCCTAGCATGGCTGACCAACAAGCCACTGACTGAGACAGATTCATATACTTACACACAACCACTGGACTGAGGTCACGGGCCCCTGCGGTTGAATTAGGGGAAGGATTGTAGAAGCTGAAGACAGCAACCCCATAGGAAGACCAGAAGTCTCAACTAACCCAGACACCAGGGAGCTCCCAGAGATGATCATACACAGGACAGTCTGAGGCCCCTGTACATATGTAGCAGAGGTCTACCTGGTCTGGCCTCAGTGGGAGATGTGCTTACTCCTCAAGAAACATGAGGCCCCAGTGAAGGAGGAGAGCACTCTGCAGGAGGCAAGGGGGGCTGAGGAATGGAATGAGGAACTGTGTGAGGTGGGACTGGGAGGAAGGCAACACTGGAATGTAAATAAATAAAAAAATCAAAGTTTAAAAATTAAGACCAACCAACTTCATTTCAATATATTACTGTTAACCATGGCTACACTACTTTAAATGAGCAGCAGTTAATTTCACCGCCTATTTACACCCTTTTTAAAAGTAGTTAGGACAAAACAGCAACCCACAGATTGGGAAAAGATCTTTACCAATCCTACATCTGATAGAGGGCTAATATCCAATATACACAAAGAACTCAAGAAGTTAGTCTCCAGAGTGTCAAATAACCCTATTAAAAATGGGGTAGAGAGTTAAACAAAGAATTCTCAGCTGAGGAATATCGAATATCTGAGAAGCACCTAAATAGATGTTCAATGTCCTCAGTCATCAGAGAAATGCAAATCGAACCAACCCTGAGATTCCACCTCACAAGAGTCAGAATGGCTAAGATCAAAAATCAGGTGACAGCAGATGCTGGCAAGGATGTGGAGAAAGAGGAACACTCCTCCATTGTTGGTCTGAAAATCAGTCTGGAAATTCCTCAGAAAATTGGACATTGAACTACCTGAGGACCCAGCTATAACTCTCTTGGGCATATACCCAAAAGATGCCCCAACATATAACAAAGACACGTGCTCCACTATGTTCATAGCAGCCTTATTTATAATAGCCAGAAGCTGGAAAGAACCCAGACGTCCTTCAATAGAGGAATGGATACAGAAAATGTGGTACATCTACACAACGGATTGCTACTCAGCTATCAAAAACAATGACTTCATGAAATTCATAGACAAATGGAATGAACTAGAAAATGTCATCCTGAGTGAGGTAACCCAATCACAAAAAAACACACATGGTATGCACTCACTGATAAGTGGATATTAGCCCAAAAGTTCAAATTGCCCAATATACAATCCATAGACCACATAAAGCTGAAGAAGGATGGCCAAAGTGTGGATGCTTTAGTCCTTCTTAAAAGGGGGAATAAAAATATTCATAGGAGGAGATATGGAGACAAAGCTTGAAGCAGAGACTGAAGGAAAGGCCATTCAGAGACTGTCCTACCTGGGGACAGCTTACACACACACACACACACACACACACACACACACACACACACACACACATACACAACCACCAAACCCAGACAATATTGCTGATGCCAAGAAAGGAGCCTGATATAGCTGTCTCCTGAGAGGCTTAGCCAGAGCATGACAAATACAGAGGTGAATGCTAGCAGCAAACCATTGAACTGAGAATGGAGTCCCCATTGGAGGAGTTAGAGAAAGAATTGAAGGAGCTGAAGGAGTTTGCAACCCCATAAGAACAACAATACCAACAACCAGAGCTCCCAGGGACTAAACCACCATCCAAAGAGTACTCATGGACAGACCCATGGCTCCACCTGTATGTGTAGCAGAGGATGGTCTTGTTGGGCACCAATGAAAGGAGAAGCCCTTGGGCCTGCCAAAGCTAGATGCCTCAGTGCAGGGAAATGTCAGGGAGGGAAGGGGGTATGATTGGGGAAGAGGAACACTTTCCTAGAAGAAAGGGGAAGAGGGAAGGGATAGAGGGTTTATGGACAGGAAACCAGGAAAGGGGATAACATTTGAAATGTAAATAACAATATCCAATTTAAAAAATTAAAATAAATAAAAAATTAAAGCAGTTTTAATTGTAGGTGTGTACCTATGCTAATGTGAATGCAGTGTGCCAGTGTGTGCCTGTGTGTGCCTGTGTGTGTCTGTGTGTGCGTGTGTGTGCCTATGTGTGAGTGTCTATTATGCATACATGTTTGCCTGGTTGCTTGTGGCCATATGCCTGTGGAGACCAGGGAACGATGTTCTGGAATTCATTCCTCACATTCTTCTCTTGATAAAGGGTCTCTCACAGAATCTGGAGCTAGGCTGGTGACCAGCAATCTCCAGCAACCCTTCTGTCTCTGCCTCCAAAGGCTGGGGTTTCTACTGTATGACTGTATGCAGTTTTTTTCCATGGGTTTCGGGTTCTGAACTATCTCCCTTCTTCTGATCTCTTCAGCCCAAATATGTGAGGTAAAAATAAGCTAAATGCTTGATTTGGTGATTATACGATAAATACATGTGCTGAGACATCACACTGCCTCCCGTAAACATGCACAATGTGTTAACTAGATGCAGTATAAAAAAATGGCTTTTTACTCTGGGCACTGTTCTTTGAGGTGGTACACGGCATGAAGAAAAATGTTTTTGTCAGAATGAATTCACTGCACTCTGAGAACTCCCAACTGTGTTCTTAGCTCCTTCTTCATTGCATTCAATAACGAATGTCTCCCACGCTAGCAGCGTTTCCCACTGATTACCTTCAATCTGTTACCTTCAGTCCTTACAATATTTCAGTTCAAGTTTCGACATCTTCATTTTCCAAGGAGTCTGGGGCTCAGTGGCAGTCATAGAGCCACTGAGCCATAGTTGTAAAGTACGCAGGTGACAGATTCAGAACATCCGAATCCAAACTCGGGTTTATCTCGATCTTCATCCCAAGTGCAGGGAACAGACTCACCCCCACACGTGGACGTGACTCTGTTAACCTTTCTTTCCTCAGATCACAGGATGACCCAAAAACGATTTGGGAAAGAAGGCTTTCTGGAGCAGTGTTTCTAAAATTGAGTATAGGCATTCATTGATCTCCGTGTGCTTGGAAAACAGAATATGCTGTGAGAGGGAAAACACAGCATAGAACTTCGAAGACAATCAAACGTCGAGAACACTGAGAAGTCTCCATTTCTCAGCCCCGGTGCATTGTCAGGGGCCATCTCAGTTCTAAATCTAACTACCTGTTGTCAGTAGGAAGGAGTGCTTCAAAATCGCCAAGTCCTTCGGTGGGGTACAGGGCCTTACAGGTTTACCACTTTTACTGTCAGGGACAAAACTCACCCCCAACACATTTGGAAACTTGACTTTCATCTTCTGGCTGTAATGGAAGCTGCGGGATGCCTCCAATCTCTGTTAGCTAATCAACAAACTGCATGCTTTGCGGTGGGAAAAGGGCAAACATTCTTCTTCAAAGCTCCTGCTGACTCACATCATCTGCTTTTAACTCCAGTATTTATTAAACTCGTGAGACTGTGCTACTATAGTTTACATTTACCAAGAACACAGCTTCAGAATATGGCTTTTAAATCACATAGTATTGGGAAGTCACTTACATATGGGATGATCACACATTGCAGGAAAAACTGTCTGGCTAAGACCTATTTTAAAATTTGTCTTTTGTCGCCTCCTGGTGGCTGCACTTTATCCTCACCCTGCCCCCACTCCACTACCAAACTTTTTTACCCTCCGCCTTTTTAACTTTTTGTTGTGGCCAAGGGAAATACTGTAAACCTGGAAAAGCAATTAAAGTCAGTACCAAGTGTCAAGTAACAGTGTACACTGAAAAAAACTATGCATAGTAAATGAACCAACAGGGCTGTAATCTCTGAATAGATTCATCTGTAATTTCTTTCTTCATTTGAGTTGCACTGAGCTCTCAACAGTGACATATAAAAGCAGTTGAAGATAATTCTTATTTTTTTTAAACCTAACTACTATTTGGATTAAGTTAACAAAATCACATAATTAAAAATTAGGTGCGGGCTCGAAACTATGTAAATACAAGTAAATTGCAATATTTAAAAAATTGGTTTTCAGGTTCCTTAAAATGGTAAGAGAAATCTGTTACACATCATTGGAAAGACATAAAACTTCTGTAAATTCCTAGTTTAACTGTAAAAGAGAAACATAATACCACTTGTTGTAGACGATCGCCACCTTGTGGACTAAACAAGAGGTGCTGCAGCTGGCGAATCTTAAGGTGGAATTTTTTTCTACTATAAAACTTTTTCAAAGAAAATTAATAATTGTAAAAAGAACATAAGTCTGATAATAATTTTATCTACCAAACTCTTGTATTAAAACACCAAGAGATATTTTATTAAAAAATTATGGCCATGATAGTTCATCCTTGAGATCCCCATTTCATACTGTATCATCTTGAACAAGTTAATTAATCATTTTAAGGCTCCCCTCTGCAATATTTCTCAAAAAATAAATAAGAAAGATTATACTCCCCTTATATCTTCAACTGTACAAGTTTGGAGTTTGTAAAAATCTCATGTCCAAATGGAATCAATAATTTGATATTTATTAAACTCACAACTTCTTTAAATGGATTTTTTTTTCTTTTTGAAATCTTGATTAAGATAAAAAAAAATCTTCCTTGGTATCTGTCCCTATTGCTCTGAAGGGAGACTAATGCCAAATGGTTTTTGCGCTCCTCACTGACAAAGCGTGTGGTAGGAGCCATGAATCTAACTGTCCATGCTCATGAAATATGCTTATTAGCCATTGCTCTAGATAATATTTACACTCAAACAATCCTAATAGCTCCTCCATATTACCAGACTTCCTCAATCCACTGCTGCCTCCTGAGTGCTCTCTTTGATAAAGACTTCATGAGGATTATTCTGTGTCTTTAACCTGTGGATCCTTGAGACAGACAAACATGGAAGGAACTCGTTAAAGGGATCACATTGGCGTCTACTTCATTTCCTTCGAAAAGCACTTTTTTTTTTTTTCAGGAACATGGTGTGTTCAGAAAAGCCAAGTATTCTTTTAGAAGGTCAAACTTTTCACTTTGAGGTGAATGAGTTCAGGCTATCTCAGCAAATCTCAAAGTAAATAACTCTTTTAAAGTCTTTCTCTTGGGGTGTGTTAAGCTGGTGTTTCTGCAAGTTCATCTATGAAGAAATACACTCTATAGGAAGAACACCAGAAATACAGGGAACAGATGTTGGCAGAGCATAGGCGTTTTGGGTGCTGATACAAATCCAGGAGCAAGGCTTTTTACAAGTATAACATTATGCAAGTTTCTACAATGACCCAATGTTTCACCGTTGTCTCTCTGGCCAGTAAATGGAACCCCTAAGTGCTTACTTTTTCATTCAGATATTTTCTTTCAACTTACATTTTGCTTATAAAGATGTGTATTGTTATATGCTCGTGTGTCAAACACCGAGTTCTGATCTTAAGTTTTTTTCTAAATGGATTAGAGGACTCTTCTGAATGTGCACTTTTTTCACTTTAGTAATTGGCAACTCCAGCACCCAGGTCTCTGTTGAAGCGATTAAAAAAGAATCATTTCCCAGAACTACAGGTGCACAACAGATTGGAGCCATTATGCAAAAGAACAGAAATCTGGAGAGAAACCCAAAGAATATAAAAGCCATGTTCCTGGCAACCCTTTCCCCTTTAACTCAGTGCTTTTTTTTTTCCAGCTCTATTTGGATACAGAACATGAAATATGAAAAAATTATAATGGATTTGAAGTAACCCATTTGAGATTTGAAATGTACTCCCAAATGAAAATCCCTTCCAATGAGAGCACACAAGAGACAGAAATGGGCTCACAGCCAAGTTCACATCTACTTTAAAAGGTAAAGTTGCTGTGTGAGAGTGAATAGCCTGAAGTATATCACACTTCGATTTTAAAATTACGTATTTTTCTGGTGGCCTTGCAAACTTACTTCTCTGCCTCAATTTTAAGAGATGGCGCATACACGGAGAATCTAACAGGGCGTTCAGCCACCTTAAGTATCTTCAGTCTCCGTTGCCCACTGGGTTTTATGTTCTAAGTTCTAAGCAAGAAGGGGTGACTCTGCCTTTGTTTGTATTCGTTCTCACAAGTGTCTAATCTTGCTTGTTAGCAAGGGAGGGAGAACAGAAGGGAGGGAAGCCACACAACCAGGAAAGGAAAAAAAAAAAAAAAAGAGGAAGCATAACAGAAAATGGAGATGTTTCTCAAATAAAGTGGGTCGACTAGGAATGTGGGAAAGCCCACTTGTGAAGCAGGTTCTTAGACAAAAGGAAAGAGGCGGGACACCTCTCAGAGGAACAGGCCCAGCTCCTAACTGTGGAAGTCAGTTAGAGTTGAAAAGGAGATGAAGAGGTAGAAAGGAAGATGGACGACATCAAAGCTCTCTGGTGGAAGAACAAGGTTACTGTGTACAGTTAAGCTATCAGTGGAATCTTAAGCAACCAAAACTTGAGATAGGACTCCTCCGGTGGGTGCAATCACCAGGAAGTTATTAAGAGCTTTGAAAGAGGTTGTGGTGGCCTTGTTTCTCCTAACCACTTTTTTTTTTTAAAATTCGGTCCTCCCTGGTGTGGGAGATAGTTTTTATATTTTCATGTAGGCTATCTAGAACCCTGGGAAAGTGTCTGACAGAAAGCCTTGGAAGAGGACACCTTGGAAGATTGTAAGGGACTGTGTGAGGCCCACAAATAGAGTAAGATCTGGGGAGGAGCAAAGGGACGCGGATCAACCAAGAGCCAACCCAGCAACTGATGGGGGTGGGGCCGCCAGTCCGGAGCCCAGAACTGGGAAGGGCAGGGAGCAAGAGCGCGCTGGTGTGAGCCCGCCGGTCTGCCTCGGGACTTGGGTTGTGGTTCTCAAGATTGTCCTAATGCCTTTCCGCCAGTGAGAGCATTGTGAACCATTTCCTTCCTCTGGGTCGCAGAGCCCCTCCCTCTTTCTCAGTGGAGGAGCCTCTCGACTTTTTCTTAGAGGCCGGGATAGGAAGGGCTCAGCTTTTGTGACTTTCGTAACGCGCGGATGCTGCCTTTCCCTTCCCGGTAGGAAGAGCTGGGGGAGGGGGAACCCTGTTTCCTCCCATCCCATCCCATCCCCCCTGCTTTGGACTTGGTACTGAAGAGGGGAATCTTAGCTGCATCTGTCCGCCTGGCCTGCGGCCTGCAGCAGCTGCTGTTAAGATTTTGGAAGGACGCGGACTGGGCTGGAGTTGCTTCCCTGGTGAAGAAGAGCAAGCAGAAATCCCTTCTTAGTCTCTAGGGAACTCAAGCTGGTTCCAGATTGACTGTTCCGGAAAGAGCCAAGATACACCCCCCCCCCAGAAGTCTCTAGGTAGGACTTGAGGAAACTGTTAAGGTCATTCCACGTGGACTTTTAAAATCCAGAGTCTGAGTGCCCATGACCGCCCCCCCCCCCAGCCCCACCTCTCTCTCTCCCTCTTGAGAAGCGCAGAGTCAACACACTTTGCCCAAGAAAAGCTGGGATAAAGAGAAGGACGCTGTAGCCAAGGTGCTCAGAGAAGGGTAGAAGAGACGGGAAAAATGGGGTCCTTTTTAAGGAAAAGGCAGCTGTAGTTAAAGCCCACTTTCCGGGAGAAGAGGCTCTACGTAGGGAAGAAAGGGAACTTTGAGGAATCTTTTCAACTAGACCCTCTTTCTTGGAAACTGCAGCCCAGCCGGGGCACAGGAAGGGCGACAGGAAGCAGGGTGGTCCGGGAATCAGCAGCCTTGAGACGAAGTTAAAGGTTCACTCTTTTCCCCAGAGTAGCCAGGGCTGTACAAAGTGCTGGTCACAGCGCTGTTTCGGCGTCTTACACCCCCAGAGTGACGAGCTGTGGCGTGAGGCCAGCGCGGAGGCTGCCCCCTCCCCCTTTGGGCCCCGAGGCGCAGAGCTCGGTTTAGCACCAACTGAGCTCAGGGGGCGGTGTCGCAGGGTTGGGGGGGGGAGGGGCTCCAATGTGGCTATAAAGGGGCGGCCGAGGCTGCCTAGTTCTTGCACTCGCTAGAAAGCTGCTCAGAGCTAGGTGCTGTCACTAGGCCTGAGCGCACAGCCCGGCGGAGAGAGCAGATCCTTGCTCAGATCCAGCCCTATCGCGGCCAAGGCGGAGGACGAAGAGTCCAGGCTCTTATTCTGGACTTGTTCCCCAATTCCAGGGCGCTTCTCGATCCTGCAGCAGCCTCTTAGCAGCTCCAGCAGTGCGGAGCCATTAACTCGGTGCTGGAATAAAAAAAATTCCCGCGCGCCGGCGCAGCCTTTTTCTAAGTGACCCGGAGCTTTTGGCTGCGAGCTCTGCAAGAACTTTCAAATCAAAGTGCTTGTGAATTTTAAGCATCCGGAGCAGGCCAACGAAGCTCTGCGCGTCTAACCGTCTAACCGTCTAACCAGAACAAGAGTTCTCTGCGCTGCAGTGTGCGGTGTCATGCAGCCAGAAGTCCCTTTGGGGTCAGGCAAGCTGAAGCCCTGCTCAGACATGGGGGACATCCAGCGGGCAGCGAAGTTTCGGAGCTCTCAGTCTGCACACATGCTGTTGCTACTCCTCGCTTCCATAACAATGCTGCTGTGTGTGCGGGGCGCACACGGGCGCCCCACGGAGGAAGACGAGGAGCTGGTGCTGCCCTCGCTGGAGCGCGCCCGGGGCCACGATTCCACCACACTCCTCCGTCTGGACGCCTTTGGTCAGCAGCTGCATCTGAAGTTGCAGCCAGACAGCGGTTTCTTAGCGCCTGGCTTCACCCTCCAGACGGTGGGGCGCAGTCCTGGGTCCGAGGCACAGCATCTGGACCCCACTGGGGACCTGGCCCACTGCTTCTACTCTGGCACGGTGAACGGTGACCCCAGCTCCGCCGCCGCCCTCAGCCTCTGTGAAGGTGTGCGCGGTGCCTTCTACCTACAAGGCGAGGAGTTCTTCATTCAGCCAGCGCCTGCGGTGGCCACCGAGCGCCTGGTCCCCGCCGAACCGAAGGAGGAGTCAATCGCACCTCCGCGGTTCCACATCCTGAGGCGAAGGCGGCGGGGCAGCGGCGGCGCAAAGTGCGGTGTCATGGACGAAGAGACCCTGCCAACCAGCAACTCGGGTCGCGAAAGCCAGAACACCCCGGACCAGTGGCCTCTGCGGAACCCCACTCCTCAGGGCGCGGGAAAGCCAACAGGTATAAGAGTGGCCCCCTTAGTCCACCCCGCCCCCCTTCTTTATGAGGGCACACTTCAGATTGCTTCTGCATGGGAATGACGCAGACCTGCAGTGAATTGAGGTTCTGGGGTCGGAACTCCCAAAAAAGTTGACCAAAGCCTGCTAGAACTATTATTTGCCCGAATGATTAATAGTTTAAGAAAAGAAGGAATCAGATCCTTCAGATAAGGGCGAAGCGTTTCCTCCGAGAAGTCTATAACTCCATTCCTTACACTAGAGAATCTCTTCCCATCCCTTTAATTCCTTTAGTGAATGTATGAGTTCACTTTAACTAGGTTGTAGTTTCGCGCTGAGTTTTGTAACGTCAGTCCGTGTGTGCACGTAGAGCTCAAAGGAGGGCGGAGTAAAGGAGCAATGGTGACCTGGATGTGTGTTCAGGAGCCTAGGCAACGGAGTGGTGATCTCAGTTCTGTGGCCTTCGGTCAGTCCCCTTCCCCCATTTGAAAAGCTGACCCCGATGGCTGGTGGCTCTGAGGGGCCCCTCTGCAGAACCTACTTGGGAGGTCTTTGCTCCGCTCGCCCCGCCTCTAGGCGCCTCCTACCTCCGCCTGGCGACTAGCACTCCCTCTCTCGGCCGAGGTTGTGCTCCCTAGCGCTGTGGAATGTAGCCTCTGCTGATCCTCCTCGCTACACTTTTGCCTGACTCTGCTGCGTTCAGTCCCTACTAACCAGTTAGTTCATTTTATCACTCAAGTTTCTTTTTCTTCTGTTCTAGATTTCTCCCCCTTGTCCGATTTGTCCTAAGAGCTGGTAGTCATGCCCCATTTTACGATTTCTCTGACGGCGGAGTCTCAGCAGCCGGGAGAAGGCTGTTCCAAATAGGCAACCCTGATTTCAGAAAGGAACTTCTTTCCCCCCGGGGCAGTGGAAGTGAGAGGAGGCAGGAACAGACTGCTGGGCAGAGTGGGTGGTCCTAGTGCCCGGAACTGAATGAGCAGAGAACCCCCTGGGACCCCTTGAATGAGAGAGCTGAGCCTTACAGACTGAGACTCCTCAAGCCCCACCCCTTGGCTGAGGCTCCCCGCCCTGCCCCATGCCTTCCACGTGGAGCTGGATGATCTCATTCAGGATTTCAGCCCTGGCTTCAATAGTGAAAGGGTGACTCAGGGCGCTCTGCCTGCTTCTCCAGCCAAGCTTTTACTATAGCTAGGTAGGAGGGTATCCATACTGCCTTACTCAGGCCGCTGAGTTTTCAAAGGCCACAAAAGAAATTCTGCAGACACATACATAGACAGTTTGATCACTCTCTAGGCTCTTTTGTTTGGTTGATTTATTTAAGGCAAAAGAAAAAAACAAAAATAACATGCACAGTTTTTAGAAGATGCAAATATTTGTTTTATTCTTGTTCCAAGTGTATTTCAGTTTTGTTTACTATGACTTGGTTAACTTTCCCAATATACCCCCAAGAAGGTCACTATTATGAGAAAGATTCCCATGAGCAAACTTCCTTTTCTTTTTACAGGACCAGGAAGCATAAGGAAGAAGCGATTTGTGTCCAGCCCCCGTTATGTGGAAACCATGCTCGTGGCTGACCAGTCCATGGCTGACTTCCACGGCAGCGGTCTAAAGCATTACCTTCTAACCCTGTTCTCGGTGGCAGCCAGATTTTACAAGCACCCCAGCATTAGGAATTCAATTAGTCTGGTGGTGGTGAAGATCTTGGTCATATATGAGGAGCAGAAGGGACCGGAAGTTACTTCCAATGCCGCTCTCACCCTTAGGAATTTCTGTAGCTGGCAGAAACAGCACAACAGCCCCAGTGACCGGGATCCAGAGCACTATGACACAGCGATTCTGTTCACCAGACAGGTAAGATAAGATGTTAGCATTTCATCACCTCGGAGGTCAGCCTTGCGCTATACAGATGGATTTAAAAGGCCCCTCATCTGTATCGCCTCATGTCCCCTTTCTGTTATAAGATAGCTTAGTCTGTCTTGCTTATTTCTATTTTAAACTTCAGCATCTCAAGTTGCACACTTCTATTTTAAAAGCATTACGGGAACTCTTGCTTAGAGTGACAGGTAGTCGATCCTCCAAGCACAACAATAATGAATGGACATGCTTCAAAACATACGTGAAGACAAGTCCGTCTGAGGATCTAAGTATCAAGTCCACTCCGTCCTACTCACAAGGGATTCCCCTTGGCTCTTTGCAGGATTTATGTGGCTCCCACACCTGTGACACTCTCGGGATGGCTGATGTTGGAACTGTATGTGACCCCAGCAGGAGCTGTTCGGTCATCGAAGATGATGGTTTACAGGCTGCCTTCACCACAGCCCATGAATTGGGTAAGTCGGCTTCAGAGTACAAGTTAAGCCCACATGCATGGATACAACCCAGTAAGGCAATCTGATCTGAGAGAGAGAAAGTATCTCAGACCATGTTGCTACTTTTGCCACTGGCATTTTTAGAAATGGTAGGATCTATTCCCCACTATTTCAAATAAGGTCTTAATAGACTGGGAGAAAGAGCCACAAACGTTTGAAAGTTGACATTTTAATATATGCCCCGATCAAAATAAGTATTAGCCCCAATACAGGTTGTCTAGTAAGAGGACAAATGAGCTGCACACGAGATCGTAGCTTAATGTCCCTCTTGTTTACTGCCCAGGCCATGTGTTTAACATGCCACACGATGACGCCAAGCACTGCGCCAGCTTTAATGGCGTGAGTGGGGATTCCCATCTGATGGCCTCGATGCTCTCCAGCTTGGACCACAGCCAGCCCTGGTCTCCTTGCAGTGCCTACATGGTCACATCATTCCTGGACAACGGCCATGGTAAGATGGCAGCTCCTCCCTTCTAGACAGTGTTCGACCTTCCTTGCGTAGGGTTCTCGTTAAGTGAGCTACCTGGTTCTTGCCCATTTTCCCTCTTTCACGATTTCCTCTGAAAGAGCATACTTTGTAGATCTTCACCTCCACTGCATCCTCCTCCCAAAGTCAATTCATTCATAAACAATGACTTCTCACCATTGAGAATTCAGAAGTACCCTATGGAGGATAATGTCTTGATGAAAACCTACCTTTCCCTGGCATTGGTTTTTCTCAAAATGCTAAAATTCACAAGTGGCTTTAAACGTCCTCTTTGCATGTTTTCACCATTTATGTATTAATAGTTGCCTCTCCTCTCTCTCTCTCTCTCTCTCTCTCTCTCTCTCCCCCTCCCTCCCTCCCTCCCTCCCTCCCCCCCCCCTCTCTCTCTCTCTCTCTCTCTCTCTCTCTCAGGGGAATGTTTGATGGACAAGCCGCAGAACCCAATCAAGCTCCCATCTGATCTTCCCGGTACCTTGTACGATGCCAACCGCCAGTGTCAGTTTACCTTCGGGGAGGAATCCACGCACTGCCCTGATGCAGCCAGCACATGCAGTACCCTGTGGTGCACTGGCACCTCCGGTGGCTTACTGGTGTGCCAAACAAAACACTTCCCTTGGGCAGATGGCACCAGCTGCGGAGAAGGGAAATGGTGTGTCAGCGGCAAGTGTGTGAACAAGACCGACATGAAGCACTTTGCTGTGAGTGTTTCTAATGAAACCTACTTGTTTGCAACTCAGAATTGAGAAGAGCTAAGTGATGCTTAAGGTCCTTTCCCAGACAAGTTCCCCTATCTGTCCCATAGTGGGACTACGAGACGATAGCATATTCTGATCACTGAATGTCTGTTTGACACTTTTCTCTGAGTCCCTAAAATGTCTCAATAGTTCTAACACCACACCGATGTCTGTATCTCCATTTAGACTCCTGTTCATGGGAGCTGGGGACCGTGGGGACCATGGGGAGACTGCTCAAGAACCTGTGGTGGAGGAGTTCAATATACAATGAGAGAATGTGACAACCCGGTCCCAAAGAACGGGGGGAAGTACTGCGAAGGCAAACGAGTCCGCTACAGGTCCTGTAACATTGAGGACTGTCCAGACAATAACGGTGAGTCATGCTGGACTTCAGCTCTCAGAAAGCAGGCGAAGGCGACGTGCCCACAACATGTGGTTGGAAGTTGGAAACTGGGAACATCATCACGGTCATTCTCTTTTCAGGAAAAACATTCAGAGAGGAGCAATGCGAGGCGCACAATGAGTTTTCCAAAGCTTCCTTTGGGAATGAACCCACGGTGGAATGGACACCCAAGTATGCTGGCGTCTCGCCAAAGGACAGGTGCAAGCTTACCTGCGAAGCCAAAGGCATTGGCTACTTCTTTGTTTTACAGCCCAAGGTAGGTACTTTTTTTACACGTCGTGTATTTTTGCTAAGGAGCCAAAGGCCTGGGCTTGCTGCTGCTTCACACAAACCTTTGGGCTCTCTTTACCCATTAATCTGAGTTCAGTTTTGAATTTGGAATACTTCTAAATGCAGGAGCAGCTCCATGCTTTGGGATTTGTGTTGCTTTCCATTGGAGAAGAAGCTTAACTCTAGCCAGCACTGAAAAGAGTCTTGCGTGGGTTTAATGTTGCTCTTTTATGCCCAAAGAATGGCCCTTTGAAAACCGAAGGGACTCCCTGTATAACTAGGTTTCATGTACAACAATTCATGATTAGATAAATTATATATTAACACAGCATCCAGGAGTTTTAGAAAGTAGTCCAAAGTACTTGTTATTGGGTACCTAGCAGCCGCACATACAAACATACTAATTAAGGTGAGAGTTTGAGAATTAAAAATTCATTGTACTTTGAACAGATTTGACATTTCTTTCGGTATTTTGTGAAGGGGATAAATCTTGCTTTGAATTAGAAAATGGAATTAAGTTTGTTTATGCTTGTCAGGTATTCTTAGATGGGAAGGAAAGGAGGTAAGATAGGAAAATACATCCAAGTTGTGGATGAAATATTTAGCAAGTGATTTACGAAGCACCTTCAACTGCAGCATATTATTCTAGGCACTGGCAATGGAACAGTAATCAAAGTGACAGTGAACACTCCTTCCATTGACCTTGGCAATCGGGGAGATAGGCCAGCAAACGTATAAAAATCAAGACATTTATAGACTTTACAGACAGCTATACGGAGTGTTGGAAAAGCCAGAATGAAGGTTAACGTGTGGCACATGACGAGGAGAATACTTGTAGTCTGGGAAGAGAGTGGAGAGGAGGGCATTCCTAAGTGCTATCACATCAGATACATAACCACCAGATGCATGTTGTCTCCGCAGGTGGTAGATGGCACTCCCTGTAGTCCAGACTCTACTTCTGTCTGTGTGCAAGGACAGTGTGTGAAAGCTGGCTGTGATCGCATCATAGACTCCAAAAAGAAGTTCGATAAGTGTGGCGTTTGTGGAGGAAATGGCTCCACGTGCAAGAAAATATCAGGAACGGTCACTAGTACAAGGTGAGTTTCAGTGTAGAGACATTGTGCTGCTCAGCTGGCAGAGAGCCTCCCTAGTATCCACAAGACTCTGGGTTCAACCCCCCAGCACCATCTAAGACCTGGGGTTGTGACACATACTCGTAATCCCAGTACATGGGAGACAGAGACAGAAGTGACAAGACTGTCAGATGTTCAGGACATACATAGTGAGTTTCAGGTGACATGAAACCCTGACTGGAAGATTGAACACACAAAAAACAAAACAGTAAACCCAGGTACTTCGTGTAACTCCAGTGTTTGGCAGGCTGACTTGGGAGGATGGTTGCTATGAGGTCTAAGTTACCTTGGTCTTCATAATGAGTTCCTGTAGCCTGGCCTACAAGTGAACCCTTATCTCTAGAAGCTAAAACTGATTAATTAATCAACATATGAAACAAAAATACATACTTTAGAGACCATGTAATTTTGATATATGATTTTATAGGACTAAGGAAAAGTCAAATTTAAAAGAATTTAATATATTTAAGCAACATGGTCAATTAACCAATTGAAAGACATATACCCGTTTTCTTTGTCCACAGACCTGGGTATCATGACATTGTCACAATTCCTGCTGGAGCCACCAACATTGAAGTGAAACATCGTAATCCAAGGGGATCCAGAAACAATGGCAGCTTTCTGGCTATTAGAGCTGCAGATGGTACCTATATTCTGAATGGAAACTTCACTCTGTCCACTCTAGAGCAAGACCTCACCTACAAAGGTACTGTCTTAAGATACAGTGGTTCCTCAGCAGCATTGGAAAGAATCCGCAGCTTTAGTCCACTCAAAGAACCCCTGACCATCCAGGTTCTTATGGTGGGCCATGCTCTCCGACCCAAAATCAAGTACACCTATTTTATGAAGAAGAAGACGGAGCCCTTCAACGCTATTCCCACATTTTCGGAGTGGGTGATTGAAGAGTGGGGGGAGTGCTCCAAGACATGTGGTTCCGGTTGGCAGAGGAGAGTGGTAGAGTGCAGAGACATTAATGGACACCCTGCTTCTGAATGTGCCAAAGAAGTGAAGCCAGCCAGTACCAGACCTTGTGCAGACCTTCCTTGCCCACGTTGGCAGGTGGGGGATTGGTCACCATGTTCTAAAACTTGTGGGAAGGGTTATAAGAAGAGAACCTTGAAATGTCTGTCCCATGATGGCGGTGTGTTATCAAATGAGAGCTGTGATCCTTTGAAGAAACCAAAGCATTACATTGACTTTTGCATACTGACACAGTGCAGTTAAGAGGTTTTGAGGACAAGGTAGCGTGGGAGGGCTGATACACTGAAAGCAAGAGTGCTGGAGGGATCCTGTGAATCAAACCAGTAAACAGTGAGGTGTGGCAATGAGGTGTGTATAGGGGATACATTAGCAAAAGAGGTAGATCCGTACACTATCCTGCCAGTTAACTTCTGATAGGGTAGTTAATGAGGAATAGTAGCATCTGAAAGATCATACATAGCACTATGAAGCCCCAAAGTACTATTAGTATTCCTTTTGTTACATCCACTGCACAAATAATTTTCAGAGTCTGGCAGAAGCATGGCTACCCTGTTGCATGGTACTAATTAATACTTTGTATCACAGGGGTTGGGAAAGGAAAGCAGAAGAATGGTAAGATTGGATTTCAAACATGGCTTACTTTTTTATCACTGGAGGCAGGGAGAAGGGTACAAACAAGATCATTATTCAAAGTTTCTGGCTGCCGTGGTTTCAGGGAAGGTTGATTCCTATCAAGAGTGAAAAGTTCTGATTGCTCAACATGAGAGAGAGAAAGCCTCGTCTCTGTGAAATAACTCTTGATTTCTTCTTAGACCATCTCCGTTTTTTAACCATAATTCCTGTTGAGGTAGTAACAATTCACCTACTTATAAAATGTACATTGGGTGGGAAAAAGTGAAGTATAAGAGTTACACATAAAAACTCAAGGAATAAGCAACATGGCTCCTGCTTTGCTTTCTCCTAAGGTTAGCCTGCCTGGGATCTGTGGACGTTAAAGATAATCCTTGACTCACAAAAGGCAGTAAAACCATACATGTCATGCAAGAGTAAGAATGGGCTATAGAGATCAGGGTCCCATGAGATGGGGGACACGGAGGTCACTCATCTCACATGGGAGACTGCTGCAGGATAGCAGGTCCACTCCTGGCAGCTGGTCCAACAGTCGTATCCTGGTGAATGTCTGTTCAGCTCTTTTACTGAGAGAGAATATGACTGTTTCCATATGTATATAGTAAAATACATTACTATGATTTATATGTACTTTATAAGTATTGGTTTGTTTGTTCCTTCTAAGAAGGACTATAGTTTATAATAAATGCCTATAACATATTTATTTTTATACATTTATTTCTAATGATAAAACCTTTTAAGTTATATCGCTTTTGTTAAAGTGCATATAAAGATAGAGTATTTATACAATATATGTTAACTAGAAATAATAAAAGAACACTTTTGAATGTGTTTGCCTATTTTCTGAAGTGGGCTTAACTCCTGGGCAAGAAATCTAATGAGACACAAGCATTGGATTTCAGGACAGCTTTAAAATCTGGGTGAATGAACTGTATTTCCTGTTTATAGACATACTAATAAAAAAGAAGTTGATGATGTCTTTAGTGATAAGATTGTTACTAACGTGGTTGGCAAATTACTGTAAAGAGTCAGATAGTAAGCGTTTATGGCATTGTAGGCTATATTTCCTGCCACAACCCTGTGACAGTGAATGCTTTGTAGGAATGAGAGCAGCCATAAATGACATGTACACCATAGCTGTGCTTTAATAAAACCTTATTTACAAAAACAAATGGTGGGCCAGATTTGTTCTATGAACTTGTTTGCCAACTCCAAATGTGGTAAAGTAAATGGAAAATGATTCAGCTATGGATGCACTTTGGATTTTTGTCTCCCTTAATTATATCAAATAAGTAAGAATGCATGAACATATTTAAGCTATTGAGTAGAAACAGTGCCTCATACATTTGGGACAGATATGAGTGGTGAGGTAATACTGTGAAATATTTGCCTCCCTTACCAGTAATACTGAGGTTTGGGGGAGAAACCGTGGACTTCTGTAGACCATTGTGTTTTTGAACATTAAGTATTTCAACAGTGACAGGTTCAGATTATTTCCATTCTGCTGTTGCTTTTAGAAAATTGTTCACTAGAAAACTGGCAGTGTGCCCAACTACTGACGGTTCTAACTTTCTATTCACCTTTTAGTCTTCTCAGCATAATTTTTTTTTTTTACATCTCGAAACAAAATGCTAACTTGGGCCTCAGTTACTTAGTGTGTCCCCCCCCGCCCCCAGCCACTGAATGAATGGTTCTCATGGTTCTCAGGTATTAGCTTTGTCTGTACAGACGAGGGTGTAATGGGGATAGGAACATTAATTGGGTTAACTTTCCCTATTACCTACTGTAAGACCTGAAGATAAAACTGGTCCTCTCACATCATGGAATAAGTCTTTACATACAGAACTTGACCAGGCAGTGGCCCAGATTGTCCTATGTACCAGCAACTTACATTGATATTGACTTGCCACTTAGTATGCTGCAAATTCCCAGGGTTGGTTAGAAGACTATATTCCCACAAGCCCTGACTGATGTCTCCTCCACATGATACCTGAGCAAAGGTCCGTATATTGCACTCAAAACCTGTAACATAGAAAAGTTCTCTATTGAACTTTCCTTATTCACTAAGAGTATTTGTTTTCTACTTAAGCAGCTTCAGAAGACTTGAGTATTAGCATACTGCAGGAGCCTGATGTGGTGGCTCGGGTCTGTAATCCTAGTACTCTGGGGACCAAGGCAGCAGGGTCATGGTGACTTAAAACTAGTCTATGCTCCAGCAAAAACACCCATGCTTCAAAACAATAAAATATATACATAACTACATAAATAAATATATCTGTGTGATTTCTTGATGGGAGAAGGAATTTGAGCAAAGAAGCCATGAAATTTAGTTTTATATATATATATATATATATATATATATATATATATATATATATATATATATATATATCTTCATTTACATGTCTTAAAATTTACATTTGTTTCATTAGAAGTCCCTATAAGTTTGATTATCATACAACTCACAGATTTATAAAATGTTATGCATAAAAGCATATGAATGGGAGAATAAAAAGACAACATAAACAAACGAATCTTAAAAGGTATAGGGAATTGAAAATAAAGTCTACACGGACATTAGCTTGACATAGAATAATCATTCCACCAGGAGTCAGAGCCTCTAGCAGCACATAATTAAACTCAGGTACCAATATACAAAGCTGAAAACAATGTTAGTAAGAACTTTCAATGATACTGTTTTTAGCCTCTGACAGCTCCATCACATTCTTCTGGTAAAAATGTAAACCCCAACAGTTAAAGTAGCAATGAGGATTTGCAGCCTCAAAAATCCATATTTTCAAGAGTAAACTCAAAAACAAACAAGCGAACAAAAGCAAAAACAAAAACAAAAACTACTCAGGAGGCGGAGACAGGGCAATCTCTGACTTCAAGGCCAACCTGGTATACAGAACTACAGGGCTACACACAGAAAACTTATCTCAGGAGAAAAAAAAAGTGTAAGCTCAGTCCCCTCAGAAACAAGAAAAAGAGATCTGCCACACCTCCTGTTCTTAAAATGCTGCACAGAAAGACAGGCTTTACCAGGGTGGCCTCTGCTTGCATGGCCTGCAATTGTCCCCAGAGAGAACTGTCCTGCCTCTAGCACCTGCTTCCCCATCACTGACAGCCAAGTCCCAGGTCTGGCTTCTCTACCACACATGTGTGTGTCTCCTGAGGAGAGAGCTATATTCCTTTTCAGACTCTGTCTTTTCACAACATTCAGATCATCCTCCAGTTCTGTTACCTCGTTTTACCTAACAACTTCCTCACCCAGCATCTATGCTGGTCCTCCAGGCCAAGGTAGAAGGCCACATCTTTGGGACCACATAGTCTAGCTCTCCTGGTGAGTCTTACTCAATTCCTTCCTCCTACCCCCTTCCCTCCAGGCATAAAAACCAGGCCCAGAGAGGATCCAGAAAGGTCTGCTCAGTCTGACCTACTCTGAGCCACCACTGCCCCTCCATCATACCCCTCTAGGCACAGACCAAGACAGGAGCCATATGTAAGCAGAATCCCTTGTCTACTCTGAACCAGAACTCTCAGTACACACAGTCTCTCCAGGGTTACGAAGAAGCCCATTCTGAGAATTCTCTTTGCCACAGCCCAACCCAGAACTACATTTTTCTGCCTTTACTGAGTCTACTCAGCTACTAGCTGCTTGTCCACACCCAGACAATACTAGGAGGCCAACTAGTACTTCACTCAAGTGTTCTACTATGACACTAAGGCAGTGGTTCTCAACCCTCCTAATGCTGCAACCTTTAATTCAGTTCTTCATGATGTGATGACCCCCCCAAAATAAAACTATTTTTTGTTGCTACCTAATAACTGTAGTTTTGTTGTTATGAATCATAATGTGAACATTTTTGTAGATAGAGGATTTCTAAAGGGGAAGGTGGGAGGCCTCAGATTGAGAACAAGTGTCTTAGAGTCTAAGGTTCATCACACTGGCCACCACTGTGCTAGAATCACCCCACCCCAGTTTCTCCAATCAATAATCAACACTGAGTATAAACAGGACTGACCTGCTTACTCCTCCTACCTGGACTGAAGTAAAAGCTAATTTTAGACAACAGCAAAAGAAAACCAAACCTCCACTCAACACAGATGGGCTAGTACCTCACATCAGACACACAGTCAGTGATGCAATTCAGGTAAGGTCTTATCTACAAAACCACAAACAATATGAAAGTCCAAGACTGTACACACAGAGCTGTGACCTCTATGCCTATAGAAATGTTCCCCAATGGAAATTACTCAGAAAGATCTCAGGACACAGAGTTTAACAACTGTAAATATGACTAAAGAATTTAAGGAATTGAAGGAAACAGGAAATCCCTGGATGAACTAAAATAGGATGTAAATAAACCCCCAACTGGAGGCAAAGAAAATGAAAACCAAGCAGGTAAGTAAAATAGCAAAGACGGTGCAGCATTTGACAACTGAATTTCACAGAGATAGAAATACAAAAGAAAATGAAAGCTAAAATATAAACAGACCTGAAACATTCAAAATTTAAAAAGTCATTAGTGAACCCCACCTGCAGAAGGGACCAAGTCAGGACTTGAAGAGAAAGTAAAGGTGTACTTAGGTGTGAAATTAGGGAAGTGTTCATGCCTTTGCCTGGGATCAGCCACCACCCTTAACTCAGCTTCCTTTTCATTCTTCCTTCCTTCCTTCCTTCCTTCCTTCCTTCCTTTCTTTCTTTTGCTTTTTCTTTCTTTCTTTCTTAGAGAGGAAGCAAGAGTTTATTGGTTTTTATGCAATTACTTTAGTTATACAACTTATAAGTATAGGAGTGTCACAGATTTAATTTGATTTAAAATCATTAAGTTTTCAAAAGAGGTTTTATAATAATTACACATTTGTGTGTTCTAGGACCTGTGTGTGGTGGTCAGAGTACAGCTTTCTGGAGTCACTTCTTTCTTCCCATGTGGATTCTGAATTGGTGTCTGTATCTTTCGCCCATATTTTCAGCAGAGGCTATGTGAACAGCCCTGGTTTGGGCTGCTGCCCGGGGCTATATTAATGTCTGAGGCTGTGTAGAGCTGGCCTGACCTCTTGCCTGTGCCGTGCAGGAGAATGCTGGTCCTGGTGACATGAGTGTATGAGGTGGAGGGTTGAAGAGGTGCTCCTGCCATTTGTCAGCTGCTGCAGCTGGAAGAACAGCCCTTACTCCTCACCTGGGCAAAGTGAGATGGCAGGCAGGCTTACCCACTCAGCTACCAACCAGGCCCAGATCCCTTTCTACCAGCCTTTGCTCAAGTGGTTGGGCTACCAGCTCCCATCTGAGACCCTTGAATCCCGGGATAAAAGACACACGCACAGTTTGTTCCTTTACAATTTGCCTGGACATTACTCTCTCCTGCCTGGAAAAGTGTGCCCTTACCAATTTATTATCTATGGCTCTCCATTTGCCCTAAACTTCAGTGGCTAGTCCAACTTAGCACCTGCCAAATATCTTTGGCCACCAGCTTGTAGTGCAGGCCTCTGGCCCTACACCACCCCCCAAGAACTTACATGATTGTTGCATTCTTCTTTCTCCAAAACATGGTAGATAAAGCTCTCTCTCCTTCTCTCTGGCTGCCTTAACTTCCTAGGTCCCAGAAGTCCTACCTGTATTTTGGGCCAGCAATTGGTCCCCCAGCCTTCTTTACTGACAAATCAAGAACCAACTGGGGAAGAGGACATTAGTAACATAACCTCCCCTTTCACCAAAAGACAAAAAGGTTAATAAAAAAGTAGAATTTCAAGCAATGTGTGCATGTGTGTGTGTGTGTGTGTGTGTGTGTGTGTGTGTGTGTGAAGCTAAATCAACAAAATAATTGTTAATATTATTGATGATACATAGAAATGAGTGAGTGATACATAGAAACTTACTATATTTTGCTCTGCACCCTTATATTACAGTTTGTATTCTATTGCTGTGTTGAAACAGTGCAACTAGAAGCTACTTGTAGAATATGAGGCTTATTGAGCGTATGTATCCTGCTCACAGTCCATCACTGAGGGAAGGAAGCCAAGTCAAGAACTCACTCAGGGCAGGAACCAGGAGCCATGAACTGAAACAGAGTCCATAAAAGAATGTTCTTTACTGGCTTGCTCCCCATGTCTTGCTCATTGTGGTTATATAACCTAGGACCAAGTGGCCAAAAGTAGCACTCCCCACTGTGGACTAGGCCTTTCCATATCAATTATTAATGAAGAAAAATGCCCCTACACACATGCCTGCAGCCACTCTGATAGAGGCAACTCCTTAACTGAAGGTCTTAATTCCTATAAGTACTTGTGTCAACTTGACAGAACCAACCAGTTGACCATCCAATGGTAAAAACAAACATCATCATGTTATGAAATTTTTACTATTTTATAGTATTATAGTATTAACACCTAGATTTTTTTTTTAGCAATACATGGAAGAACATTTTAAGATGGGGGTGAGGGAGAGGAAGAGTAAGACAAGATTTAACACTTGGGTGAGGTTGGGACACTTTTGAATTTTGTATGTAGCTCTTTCCCTCATACGTCTTGTGTTTGTTCATAATTTCTCTTTTATTTTCTCTTGTAAAGTGAGCTAAGACCTTCTCAGGTCCCTTGTGCATTTTGCATGCAAGTAAGAAAGTGCAACCAAAGAGTGCAGGAACAGGACAACCACTGGGAGTGAAAAGCATGAGAATATTCACCTGACTGTTTATTTCTAGGGAGCCTTCATGGTTCTGAAACAACCAGAATTTTAAGCTTCAAATATTTCACCAAAGTTGCTAATAGGATCAGAACCTGATCCTGTATAGCCTGTCTTCTCCTAGTAAGACATAGGTAACAATAAAAAGTACACTTATTCCCAAGACAATTGAGGGGAAAGTGAAGCTCAGGGGGCAAATATCATCTATCAGCTTGATAAATACTAAATAAATGGGACTTAGCTAGAGGCCTTCGTCTTAAGCCATAAGGTGCTATAATCTAAAATATTATCTCTCTGCAAAAGTAGAGCAATATCTTTTACTATTAAAGACTTATAGAAATTTCTGGTAAGCAAAGCATATGGAATTTGGGAATGTTCTCTGTAACAGAGGGATAATATATCCTAATGATTGGAAGTTAACTGAATCTTGTGATTTTCAAATTTAAAACACCTTAACATTGTCCTATAAGTGGCAGTAGTGATAACATGGAAAGCAAATAGCAGTGTTCAAAGTTTTGTGTGAATGTTAATTAAGCACACTTTTAAACTTGCCTTCTAAATTCAACATGCAAGACCGCTAATGACTGTAGACTATTCCTCTTTATCTTTGCTGTGTCATCTCCTTTTCTTCTTCAAGCACTGGAAGTTTACAGTCACTCAGCTACTATCTTTTTCTGTCATCTGTGTGCATTTGAAACAGTTAAAAACTATTCTAAACACCTGGGAAAACTCTTGTTCTCATAAATATGAATATTTCCAGGAAGCCATGCTTGGCACTACATGAGACATTATAGCTGAGTATCAAAAAACACAACTGTAACCCCAGCATGTGGGTGCATTAGACAGAAGGATAGACAGTTCAAAGTCAGCAGGACTACATAACAACACTATTTAACAACAAAATAAAACAAAACAAGACAAAATAAAATGCTGAGTCAATTGAGATATAGTAGAATTTTCTTAACATGACTGGGGAAGGTAAAGGATATAATTTGACAGACAGAAAAAGGCTTTATTTTTGTTCCAAAACAAAGAACTGAACAGTTTTCTGACGGGCTGTATTATCCACGAACTGTGGGATTTTAGAAGGAAGGTTTTACATTTTTTGTTTGTTTGTTTGGGTTTATTTTATTTGTTTGTTTGTTGGGGTTTTTTTGATTTTTGTTTTGTTTTGTTTTGTTTTTTTGCTTTTCTTAAAGATGCATAGCTCTGATCACCAACATAAAAAGATCCAATCTAAACTGAGAATGCTCTCTGTCTTCAGGTTATTGCTTGGCAACAATAGAAGTACTCAGGAGAGATTGTTGCCCTTAAGTTTTTGTTGTTGTGTGTGTGTGTGTGTGTGTGTGTGTGTGTGTGTGTGTGCGTGTGTCTATGTCAGGCACCCTGGCCAATGAAATGAAGAGAGAAGATCTACTTTCAATGGAAGGCAATCTTTGATATACTAGAGACCTGGATGTGGCAGGACTCCAGAGATCTTAAACTCTGTCTCTTCTATCTGAAATGGTCAAGATATATTTTATACTTTTCCTAGACACTAGGCTCCCACTTGCAAGTCATAGAATGAGGTAGGTAGTGTTCCTTCTCTTCCTATTTTGTGGAAGAGTTTGAAGAGTATTGGTATTAGTTCTTTAAAAGTCTTGTCATCTTCTGCACTAAAACCCATATAACTCTGTGCTGCTTCTATTTCCTTACGGGTAATGGAACTTTTTAGATAGTTTACATGATCTTGATTTAACTTTGAGACATGGTAGAATATCATTCACTTCATTACAATTTTCCAGTTTTGTCAAGTTTAGGCTTTTGAAGTAAGACCTGATGATTTTTTAAATTTCCTCCATTTCTGTTGCTATGACTCCCTTTTCATTTCTGATTTTTTAATTTAGATACTGTCTCTGTGTCTTTTATTTATGTTGACTTAGGGTTTGTTTGTCTTGTTGATTTTCTCAAAGAATCAACTCTTGGTGTTTTTTTTCTTGATTTGTTTTTTTTGTTGTTGTTGTTGTTGTTTTGTTCTTTGTATTGTTCTATTTGTTTATAAATAGTTGATTTCGGCTCTGAGTTTGACTATTTTTCTGCCATCTACTCCTCTTGGGTATGTTTGCTCCTTTTTTCTAGAGCTTTCAGATTTACTGCTATGTTGCTAATATGAGATCTTTCCAAATAAATTTTTCTTTTAATTCTGCTGCCATTGTGTCCCATAAGTTTGGGTATGTTGTGCCTTCACTTTCTTTGAATTCTAGAAAGTCTTTACTTTATTTTTTCCCTGACCAAGTTATCATTGAGTAGAAAGTTGTTAAATATCTAAGGATATGTGGACTTTTTGTGTTTCTGATGTCGTAGAAGTCCAGCCTTAGTCCATGGTGATCTGATAGAATGCAAGGGATTATTTCAACTTTCTTGTGTTTGTTGAGGCTTGGTCCAATTATATTGTCATATTGGAGAAGGTTCCATGAGGTACTGAGAAAATATATTCTTTTGTTTTGGGGTGAAATGTACTGTAGATTTCTGTTAAACCCATTTGGTTCATAAGTTCTGTTAGTTTCATTATGTCTCTGTTTGATGACCTGTCCATTGTTGAGAGTAGAGTGTTGTAGTCTCCCACTATTATTATGAGGAGTTCAATGTATATTTTGAACTTTAATAAAGTTTTTTGTTATGAATGTGGCTGCCCTTCCATTTGGGACATAGATGTTCATACTTGAGACTTCATCTTGATGGATTCTTCTTTTGAGTAGTATGGAGTGACCTTCCTCAAATCTTTTGATTACTTCCAGCTGAAAGCCTATTTTATTAAATATTAGAATGGCTACTCCTCATCTATTCCTATTATTCTTTCTTTTATTTTAAGATTTCTTATTGGACATTTTTTTATTCCTATTATTCTTATGTTTGGTTTTTTTCGTTGTGTATCAACTTTTCTGGATGTTTGGGGTTAGGAACTTTTTTTCCTCCATCTTTATTAAATTGGGTATTTCTTATTTACATTTCCATTGTTATTCTGTTTCCAGGTTTCCAGGCCAACATCCCCCTAACCCTTCCCCCTCCCCTTCTATATGGGTGTTCCCCTCCCAATCCTCCCCTTCCTCCCCAAAGAAAAATTTGGCATTTTCTTTGACCAATGTATCAGTTTCTTCTATGGTATCTTTTGCACCTTTGATCTCTCTTCCATCTCTTGTATTCTGTTGATGATGCTTGTTTCTGTAGTTTTTGTTCTTTTTCCTAGAGTTTCCAACTCCAGGGTTTCTTCCATTTATGATTCCTCTGCTATTTCTATTTATATTTTTAGGTCCTGAACCATTTTGCTCATTTTCTTCACCTGTTTGATTATATTTTTCCATATTTCTTTAAGGAATTTACTTGTTTCCTCTTTAAGGGCCTCTATCTTATTGACTATGTTTCTTGTATTTTATAAAGGAATTATTTATATATTCTTTAAAGGCCTCTACCATCTTCATGAGAAGGGATTTAAGGGTAGAACCCTTAAATTCTTCAGGTATGTTAGAATATCTAGGACTTGCTCTAGTAGGAGAGCTGGTTTCAGATGATGCAGTATTGCATTTGGCTTCTGTTGACTACATTCTTGTCCTTGCCTTTCACCATTTGGTTGTCTCTGATGTTAGCTGGCCTGGGTGTCCAGATTGGAATAGGCCTCTCAGGAGGCAGTTGGAGCTGTGTGTCCTATGTTAGAGGAGGCCTCATGGGAGATAGGCGGAGCTGTGTCTTTGGCTAAAGCAGGCCTTCTATGCCCCTGGTTAGAGCAGGCCTCATGGAAGACAGGCAAAGCTGTAGGGTGGAGGATGAAGCAGACAAGGGCAAATGGAGGTTTTAAATTTCTTAGTTACACATTTTATGTTCAGTGTTGTGTTTCAAACTCTAAATTGTAAGATATGTTTTTGGTTCTATCAAGTAAATGGAAACAAAGGGAGAGAGGGGAATATAATTGAAAATATGTGGTAAGCACGCACATCACAATATCTTAGAAATAGATGTATGTAAGTTATGATGACTAAGACCTATGACACCAAAGAACTCAGAGCTCTTTGGAGACTATGGACGATGCCACTAACACTCGATGTCTTTGTGTTGTTTAGAGGTCTTCAAAATGAACCCACTTCAAACAACCTTCACATTTTTATTGCAGAGAAGAAGTTGGTGTGGGTACAATTAGATTTGTTATCAGGTAGTTTCTCAGCATGAAGAATTTTTTTTCTTTGACAAGGTGAGAGAATTAGATGACTTTATCTATATGATGTGAGGGGCTTTTTCTTCCTTTAAAGTCTCTTGTAAGTTTGAGAAATAGGATGGAAAGCTCAAACAATGTGTAGTCAGTTAGACCCTGCTGTTAGGCTTCATCACACAGTTACACACAAGGACAGTTCTCCTATCACTATCATAGCAATTTCTTTTAAATGAATATTGTTTTCAATTCTACCCATTAGAGGGTCTTCTTTTTTAACCAAGAAAGAAATGTGCTTGTTTCAAATGAACTTTATTTAGTATAAAATCTCTAGGTCTTTACTTTGAACTATGTTGTTTTGTATGATAAGCCTTCCAGAAGACAAGTGTCCCACAGAAGTACTCAAAATTTTATACATTTTATTGTCTAAGTATACTTTATGTTCCTTAATAATAATCCAATGTCTTTTTTTTTCTTTTACAGTGTGGCTTTCTGTCAGGTTCCTAGAATTATAGGTAATACCATAGAAACTCAATATAAGTTTTACTCATTGGCCCAAATATAGGTTTCTTGAAAGAATCAACTGTAGACTAAAACACTGCCACAGTTAAAGGTGTAGTCAAGAATCATTGTCTTAAACACTACCAATGTTAGTACATCCATGATTATAAGTTACTTTTGAAAGCTGAAAATTGACAAAATCATTCTGACTTCCTTTTCTTCTTTCTGTAAATTAAGGAGTTCTCTTCAAGGAGCATTATAAAGTAAATGAACTATTATTTATATAGTTAGCAGTAACACTGGAGAAAAACTACTATTGTGTTTGATATTAATGCCGAGGCTACACCACATATGGAAACCATTTCATAGATAATTTATTTGTCCGCACCCAAATTCTCACTTTCAGATACAATGATGTGTTCACTTTAGATGGTTCCTTAGTAATAAGAAACCAAGTTCAATGAGGAGGTTGGTGAACTTTCAACCCAACAAAAGCTTACTCAAGCTGAAGTTATCCATGTGCTTAGAGACTCCGCAAGAACAGCAAGTATTGTGAGTGATGAATCCCAGCCAAAAAGAATTAGTGTTTTTCTAACACATCAAGTCAAAAGAACAGATTTATATATTCTTTTAACAATTTAATTTGACAAATACCTGTTAACAGATTTTAGGGGAATTCTGTTATTGTTACAATGAACCTAGACAATGTTAATGGTGTCAGTGGCTCTTAGTTGGTTGTTATGGTTTTAATATTAAGTTCACTGGCTCCTGATTTAAATACTAACTGATAGTGGAAGGCAAGACCTAGCATCAGAGAGTAAATCATTGCACTGGCAGTTTCTTGTGTGCATATAATTTCTGGCTGCTTCGTCTCTTTCCATTGGTTCTGTGTCCACTGGAGTGTTAACAAACTTCCTCTACTCTTCCCACTTCTGAGAACTGCGGTGTTCCATAATGCAACTCATACCTTTCCTGTGGTGATAGAGGTATTTCCCAGAACCACAACAAGTTGTCTGTTGGTATTGTGGTCACTGACTCCTGACCTTGCCTAACATACCTTGCCTAAGCTCTTTAAACCAGATATATTTTTTTTCTTTCCTTGGTTCACATTGCAGAATAAATTAGAAATTAACTAGCATACACTTATGATCAGTGAATCCCATGATGCAAATCCAAGTATTCTAGAGCTGTAGATTCGTAATCATAAGAAAGAGCAAGCACTGAGGCAGTTTAAAAAATGTTTTCTACAGGTGAATCTCTGGAGGTGACCAATATGCATTGTGTAAAACTATAAAACTTTCGAGGAGTTCAGTCCCTCACCACCAGCCCACCAAACCGACATTTCCATTGTTAATATAACAGGTATTTTTCTCTCTCCAAGATCTGTCAAGATTGGCTTTTACAACTTTTGAAAAGAATTTTTATATTACATACCTGCATGGTAAGCTTCACATATGTGAATTTACCCATGTTTAAATTTTCAATAAACCTGTGACCTTTAATAACACAATGATTTAATGCAAACTTTCTTACTTGTAATCTTTGCCTGTTCATCAGATAGAAGGTAGTTACAGCTTAACAACTATTTATTTTCTTGTGTTCCTGGGAGAACTTGATTATCAGGCTATATTTATAATAAAGCTTGTATATATTCAAAATAAAAAAAGAAATATTATTTTCAAGATATTCACTAGAAAACATCTCAAACACACTTCCCATTGAAAAACACTGACATCCCTTTGAATTCATGTAAGCAAAGAAGACCGTGACTTTATAAAACTTTGTAAACTGTAGACATGATTGTATCAGGAACTTTGCAACAAGCAATTTAACATTAATATGAATTTGCTATTATTTATAATGAGTTCACAGGTAATATTATTGCTATAGTAGCTGTTGGGGGCAATATTTTGCTATCAAATGAATAACAGTTGTTTAGCTAGTTTTCCAGAATAAATAAATAAATAAATAAATAAATAAATAAATAAATAAATAAATAAATAAATAAATAAATCAAGCTCCTCACATATCCATACACACTGAGACCTCTAGTGGACCTAAGTGGTAAATGTTTCAACTGCTCATCTTCAAACAAATTCCTCAAAAATGCAGCATTTTTCAATGACCTTTAAAGCAAACAAATTGACCTCTCAAACACCTATTAATATTTTATCAGATTTTTCTATCAAATTGAAGTGATACCTGTAAAATTTGAGAAAGAGAGTTGCCGTTACTCTGAGTACTTTAGGGAACCAACACACAATTCGATGCATGAACAGGAAAGCATCTTTGGGTTGAAAGCTCTCTCCTCTTCCCTCGTGAAATGACTCAGGGCAAGTTTGGACACTAGAGACAACATATACACTGCAAGTCTGGGATCTAGCGACAGCGATGATGTAGAGACTAAAAATACTTGACATTTATATATCCTTTGGCATACTAGTATACAAAAACAGTATTGAACTGATATATCATTCACTGTCCCAGGCCCAAACGAAGTGACAATTACGGCCCTAAATATGAAACCCACCGAAAAAGGAACTATGAATATAGGGAGATTCTATAAAAATTAGTACCTGGATGATGTGCAAACCCCAGTGTCAACAGTGATTTAGGCACAAGTTAATGGCAGGAATGCTTTATCTCATGTGTTTTCCATGTACCTTACTTTATGGCTTTGTTTATTGACATTGCACAAGGGATACCAGAATGACTCATAAAGAGGATCCCTCTGTATCATTGTAAGTAACACCGTTTGGAGATTTTCCAGGAAGACAGGTTATAGATTGGCTTAGTAAACACTGTGTTCACTCTGAATTCAGTAACAGTGCATAAAGGATAGTGTCCACATGATCATTCAAATACTTATGTTAAAATTTAAAAATGTTGTTTCTAACCTACACATGGGCAAAGTAAAAACATGCACATACTATTCATAGATTAACTACAAACCCAAGGCAAAGCTCAGACACAGATCATGACTAGGATTCGATTCTAGTACGTTTCCACTAATTTGTTTTCTTTTTAAAAATACCTATTAATCTATCCTTTTATGTGGATATTGCTATTATTTTGTAGGAAACATGAGGTAGATAAGAGAATGACTATTTCTACCTCTGTATTCTCCATTGAGAAGTCAAGACCTTAGATAAAATCACTGCTTGTAAAAGCTCAACACTGAGTTACAGATAAAAACGGCCACGGGAGTACACAGTAAAGAAAGCCAACTAAGGAGCTTGGGAAAGGCTTGCGGAAGAGAAAGAATTTGAACTATGGTCTAAACAATGAGGGGTGTTTGACTAAGTGGAGAATGGCATTCCTGTGTGAAAACACACAGAAACGTCAAAAGTAGAAAAGGGTTCAGGGTAAAAACAAATAGCCACTTAGACCTGTTTACACTTGTGACAAATGGTGATGACATCTGTGAGCAAGAAGGACCCCGAAAGGAGAAGGAGGTATGTTGGAATATCAGAAAAGAAGTCAACATTAAGTGGAGGCTTCCAGGTCTACATTTGCTGCAAACCCTTGGTTATATAATAATAATAATAATAATAATAATAATAATAATAATAATAATTAATAATAATAAAACCTACCTGAAAGATACAACTTAACAAGGGGGAATTACTTCAGCTCAGAGATTTGATTGTGTTGATACTAAGTTAACATGGCAATCAGGAGCATAATTGACCATGTGGCGATGGACAGGAAATGCAGAATGCTAAAGGGATTCCACAGTCACCTTCTTCCTCACACCAGAACCAACAATTCTAATAGGCCATTCTGTATATGCTCTCATCAATGTTGTAGCTCAATGATTAAGTTAGAGCCTCCCGATCCAGTCGCCCCTCAACAGCACAGTGAGATGGAGATTAAGCCTTCAATTGTATTGGTATTAGTCTGGGCATATTGTTGTCATTAAAATATGATAGAAAACACAATTTTTGTCATCAAGTTATGCATTGGCAAGTTGGATACTCATCCTTTGAAGTACCTCCTCTCAAATGTGGTGCTCCCTTAAAGATTTAAAGGAAGATTAAAAACACATAACCTCCTGATTCAACAATTTTATTTGTGGGCACTGGAAAGAGCAGATAGCAGAGTTTCCAACAAATATTAATCACATTGTTCAGTGGCTCATTCACAATATCCAAAAAGCATGAAAGCAACCTAAATGACTGTTAGTGGATGAATGGGGGAAAAATGTGGTATTGAATGAAATGGAATATTACTGAGCAGGAAATGAGAGCATTCTTGTAAATGTTACAATGCAAATGAACCTTAATACCATTATGCTGAGTTAAATAAGGTAGAGACACACTAGACATATGTAACAGTGCAGTTCATGGAGTTAGAAAGCGAAATATTAGTTACTAAAGGCCGGGTATATGATGGTATTATTTAGTGGCTACAGACTTTCTGAGTAGATGGGTGAGATGTTCTGGAGACACTTGGTAGTCATGGTTACCCAATAAAGAGAATACACTCCATTCCATTCACTGTTAAACTCGAATGATTGCAATGAGATGGGAATGTAGCTAAGCCTAACATCTTTATGTCCCTGGGGTCAATTCAATCAAGCACCACACACATATAAGTGAAACCATTGTATTGTAAATTATGTGTATATTTAGGGAGTACTTCTGTACTCTAAATACAAGTAGTTCTGGTAAGGGAGGAGACAGAGAATTTAAAAAAATTAGTAGGGTCTGGCAAAGGTATCTTGAATTTAGGAAGGGAAAAATGATTGCTGTGGGAGTAACACTGGAAGACAATACAGAAATCCTCTGAATGTGAACTTGGGGGTCTCAAAACAATGCTAGTGTCCATATCCTGAGCCAGGAAGACTCATAGGAGCCAAACCACACACAGTAGTAAGCAGCGTAAACCCTCAGAGGATACACCCCCACAGAAAAACACATGCAGGATTTTCCATCTGAATTTTCGTTCCATAACAGCAGATGATTACAAACAAGCCGTCTAAATTTGTTCAGAAATAGCCATTTGAGTAGAGGCAAAACACATTTACAAAGCTCCAAGAGAAAGCATGAGATTCCCATTGTTGCCGTTTTTTGCATGTCACATAAACAATAAAAGTCATTTCCTGCTTTTTAAAAAAAATTACAAGGGTATGAATTTGTTAGAAATATTCAAAGTACTAACCTTCATCTATCATCCCTTAAGTAAGAAGTGTTAGTTATCTATCACTACAAACACCTTGAAAACATACCACTGGAAACATCAGTCATAGATTTATTTAGTGCACAGATTTGCAATTGGGACATGCCTTGGAAAGACAGGCTTCTTTGTCTATTCTTTGAGACATTGATTGGGACAATTCAAATGAGGAGCCAAGAAACTATTTCCAAGACGGTTGACCAATATGTTAGAGATGATGATGGCGGCTATCAGTTGGCAACTCATATGATATCATGAGTTTGTTTCTTTAGGTTTTTTTAGTTTTGTTTGCTTATTCATTTGCAGGACTTGTGTCGATGCATATGTAACAAGAAACATGTGTAGAAGTCAGAGGAAAACTTGGTGGGATTCAGGTCTCCCCTTCCACCATCTGGATTCTGGGGTTGAACACAAACTGTCAGGCTTGGTGGCAAGGGGCTTAACCTGCTGGGCCATGCACTCCTCCAAGGACACTTCTCCCTAATTTTCTCTGGCCTCTTCACAACATGGCTACTGTGTTTCCAGAGCATGAGTCCCAGAATAACATCATTAATAACCTAGCATCAGAGTCACTTAGCATCATTTCACTCTGATTTAGATGGAAATGGGGTGTCTCACACTTTCAGTGGGATAAAAGCAAAAGTAATACTCTAAGTAGGTACATAATTGCTTCAGCCATATTGAGAAAACTCAATGCTGCCCAAGAAATTGTATAGCCGAAACTCAGATAACTTCAAATTTCAAATTCATTTAAGCTTAAAATGAGTATCATGCTTAAACAGGCAGAGATGAAGAAATTGTCATGCCTCCTTCTCTTCTATCCACTCTCTTAAGACCTTGAATTTTCGCAACATTGATTCTAGGTGTTTTGTTATCTCTCTCCCACAAGGTGGTTGATAATTATGGCTGATATGTCATCCCGTCCTCCTCTTATCTTTCCTGCTGCGATGTTTATCTTGATTTTTAGCCTGAACTGGTCAAATAGCATCTATAGTTACTTAGTATCTGTGACATAAAACAAATTCAAAACCTGGTCATGAAACAACACATTTTGAAAGAATTTTTCATGGCTTCATACATGCATATAAAATGCTCATGTTCTAATGATTTTTGAAGACTTTAATGAATGAGGGAACCTGGGAGATGTGATGATGTACTGAAGACCTCAAAGGACTCAATTCACCTATGAAATAAATTCATTAATATCCATGAAAAAGATAAGCATAGAGCCAGTAAATACAATTCATATTTTATGGGCAAGAATTCCTTGTGTTCTTCCAATTTTCTATCAGTTAGCATCTATTTGTTCAGAGTTGTAAAAAAGGTTGATTCGAAGGTGACAGGAAAGGCAATTATAGGACCCCATGTTCTCCAAGACTGCAATAGAGTTTCATTGAATGGATATTCAAAATACCTTCTGCTCATTTCAAGTTATCTTCTATCATCTTTACAAATCTTTAGAAACACATTTTTGTGTATGTTTGTGTGCATGTGGAGGAGATAAACATGTGTGTGCATGAGCCCATGTATATGCATACCTGTGGAGGCTAGAGAAACTTTAGGTGTCATTCCAGGAATGTTAAGACTGGATCTCTCATTGTCCTGGAACTAACCAAGTAGACTAGACTGGCTAAACCATATGGTTCTCCCTGTGCACACTTTCCAAGTATTGAGAATAAATCCTATAACATCACACTGACAATTTAATAAGGGTTTCTTTATCTTTATTAGTGTTTCAACAGCAACAGTAATTAGTGTTTATGTATAATATATGAATATGTGATATGTGTGTGATGTGTGTGCATGGCATGTATGCATGAATATAAGCACATTTCGGCCGCTGCATGCGTGTGGAGGTCAAAGGACAACCTTTGAAAGTCAGTTCTCTCCTGCTATGAAAGTTTCTTGGTTTGAACTCAAGTCACAAGGCAATGATGGGTGGCAAACTTTACCAGGGAAGCACATAGAATAGTGAATAGACTTGTCCCAGAAAGAGAATCCATGACACATCAAAGTAACAATTCCACCTTTGTGAACCAATGTGTCTTTATTGGGGTTACTAACAGACATATGGGTGAAGAGTTACTTATGACAAAAGCAGCTAGCTGCATCACTACAATGTCCATCTCAGCAGAGGTGAGGGTTCCTAAAAGCTGCAAGCCTGGATCTCTTTGTGCAGCTCCAAGAAGCTAGACCATCTGAGGATCTTTCTTTAGCAAGTAGTCTCATCAAAGTCTCCTTCCCCCACAATTGCTTACTGTTTTGTATACTTCCAAGGAGGAGCCATGCAGAATCTCCCAAGTTTCTGTTCTCCTACACTTTGAGGTTATCTTTAATCCCTGAATCTAACTGACCTTCTACTCACTTGTGAGAAGATTTTCAAGGTAGAGGAGAGTGACAGTCAACAGCACAGGACGAGTGGATTAACCCTAAGCATTGAACAGGAGTCCTCCCGTGTGAGACAAGCTTTGTTTGGAATGAGCCACTCCACCCCTAGCCTTTCCTACCACTATTGTTGCTTTGACTATAGGACCTCATCTCAGTGTTCTAACGATTTTCTAATCAAAAGAAATGAAAGTTCTTGATGGCTTATTTCTGAATCTTCTTGTCCTCCATTTCCATATTGGCGGATAGACTCACTATTTTCAATTTTTAAAAAATCTCCTTAAAGTACTAAAAAAAAAAAAACAAATCTGCATTTGGGATACTTTCAAATTACCAGGGCTTAAATAATACCAAAATATGGTTTGCCACCCTAACAGCTTAGAAGTTTGTTTTCTTTCTCTTTCTTTCCTTCTTTCTTTCTTTCTTTCTTTCTTTCTTTCTTTCTTTCTTCCTTCCTTCCTTCCTTTCTTTCTTCTTTCCTTTCCTTCCTTTTCTTTCTTCTTTCCTTTCCTTTCCTTTTCTTCTTTCTTTTCTTCCTTTTTCTTTTTTTACACAAACATTATTCTAGAGCAAGGTAGCATGTGTCCCCACTGTGCCAAAATCCAGAATGTGCAATGACAAAAAGAGAAGTCCAACAGAAGAGCTACAATTTGACGACTGGGCCTCATGGACCGTCACATTCTCATCAATGGATAGAAAGAAGGTGGAGAACACTGTAGAAGCCCCAGTTCAGATGCTCAGTTCCTCAGATGAGCACCACTGCACAGGCCAAGTTCTACATAAACAGAACTTTCTGGGTGGCCACCCTGGCAGCTTAAAGCATGATTCACTGAAGTGGAGAGAATTAGAGATGACAGAGGCCCAGATGACCCCTATGAGGTTCAAATTAGAGAGAGTCCAGGAGCAATAATGACTCCAAAGAGAAACTGTGAATATTATTTTGTCCCAAGTCAAAATACTCTCTCAGCAGGGACTACAGGATATTCTCAACCCATCTCTTCCTCTTGACCATCAATAAACAGCTCTTCGTTTTATTAGGCTTGACACCAAATCCTATTTCCTCATTCAAATCTGTTACATCCAGTCTTGGTGGCCGGAATTCATGAGCAGTGCTTGTCTTATTTATCCCCCTCTCACTGAGAACTAAAATATTTAGATTGTATTACCCTTAACAATGAGAATTCTCCTAATAAAAATATGATCATGTTTAGCTGCCAAAAAACATCTCAGATACAATTTTGCAAGCCATGTATGAAATTCGCTTAATGTGTTGGTGTCTAAGTTTTCATTAGACAGTTCCTTTTTGTGTGGGGGAAAAAAACCTCTGTTTTTATCCCCATGGTAAACCCAAACATAACTGCAGAAGCAATCATTTTTAATCATCAATGAACACTGAATTGAGGCAGCTTACAAGGTTTTAATTAAATTGAGAAGATGGTGCTAATAAACAGACAAAAATCAATTATGTGCATCCTAAGCACTAGAAATGAATGTGTCAACTGACTCTGCTAAGTATGAGTATTATTTATAGGAGAAACTTTGTTAACAAAATATATCATTTCTTATGTTTATGTCAATCATTTTGCTTTCTTAGACTGGCTTTGGGATACCACATTGCAGCTTAGTGATTTTAATGTGTGTCTGAAGTGTATAGGTTTAGCTAAGAATATATAGTGATGTGGAGTGATTTTGTTTTCTGTGGTTTGTGGGTGTGGTAGGCATGCTTTAATAAATATTGTCACATGTGTTTGAGATACATGTGTATGCAGGTGTGTGGAGGTCAAAAATGGACACTTGGTGTCCTCTCTGGCTGCAATCCACAGTATATATTAAGGCAGAACCTCTCACTTGAACCCAGAGCTCCAGTTTGATCATTCTAGCTAGTCAGCTTCCCATGAGATTGCTGGCCTCCCTTTCTCCTGTATGCTGGTGGTGAGTCACTGAGCATTTATGTGAACACTTCAGACTAGAACTGTGACCCTCACACTGGGGCAGGAAGGAATTTAAGCCACTGAGCCTTTTCTCAGCTCCAAAGAGTAACTTCTGTAGTGGGCAGTAGCAGTGGCATAGTTCCTACTGCATTGTCATTAAAAGAGCTAGAATGGAGTCTGTGAGTGTCTGGAGAATGAATAAGTAATAGGAAATTCCCTGTGACTTTCGAAGCCAAGCACCACTACTGAAAGCTACCAACATAAGCAGAAAACTACCACTTAACCTTGGACTTATATCTTGGGGATCTATTTAAAATTTTATCACCATAGGTTGTATATATAAATAGTCATGTGTCATTACTATTCATGCCCTATTATATAATAGCATGAGTGACATTCAGCCCATTGGATGTTTAGGCCTTGGAGAAGCAATGGCTGCCATTTTGAATCTATTTTTAATGTCAATGAGGAGATGAAACCGTTTGAAGAAAACTTACATTTTCTTTATGATATATCCACTGAAAACATATATATTTTTAAATTTTCTTTCTTCCCCTCTTTGGACTTCTCAGATAAGACTAATTTTCCAACAGGATCAGCTCTGTCGGCATTTATGAGCAGATCCTAAATGGTTCTGCCTGGAACAGCGGTATCCTCATAGCAAAATTACAGAGAAATCAATTGGATGGCAGTTGTAAAAAAATCTCTTTAAAAGACACTATTTTGACTTCCTTTCTCTGGACATTCTGGATACTAATGACTCTTTTATAGAGAGCTTTAGAAAGCACAAGAAAGCCCATCAAGACACCACTACCATTTAAAGAAGTTCAAAACTGTACTCTTTCGGGTGTGACTGACATAGTTTTCCATCATATTTTTGACCACTTCAAAATTGAATATTGAAAAAATATGAAAAGCATTTCTAGCCAAGCATAGGAATCATGACAGTACCTTAATAAATTCCGTACTATCTTTGCTAAGGAAGATTATCCCTTCATGAACATGTGAGGGGCTCAGGATCGATCCAAGCTCTTTAAAAGCCTTTGATGATGAAAGCAAACGACTGTGTCTGATCCCTTTTTGTCCAAAGTGAGCCTCCACCCTAAATTTCCAACCATAATACTTAATTTGGCAAGAGAACAGTAAGCATAAAAATGCATTTTTCTCATGAATTATATTTTTCCCTACTTCTCATGACATTTATGCAGGCCAACTGAAAATGACTGTTCATGGATTAAGTAACAAAGGTGTTTTTTTTTCTTTCCAGTAGCACATATTTTATTAATAAGGATTTGACCCAATAAAGAAAAAAATGAAATGACTTTCTGGAAACAAATAGCATACCCATCTGAAGTGAATTATCTATTTCAATGTTCCAGTCCCTCTTAGCATCTCAGGGAGTTGTATGTCCCAAAGAGAGGAGTTATTTCATAGAAAAAAAAATCACTTACCTCAGGTAGAAGAAGCGCAGAGATGTGACTCTTGGTAAAGCCTTACCTCCCATCTAGGCTTGGAGATCAATTTACTCAGCAGATCTCAGTATGACTCAATGGACATCAACAATCCAGTAATAAACTCAGGGTAAGATCTAGCACACTTTTAAAGCTATTTTAAAGATGTTATTATTTTAATTTTATTTTATGCATATATTTGTGAGTGTGTGCACATATATTGGTACCTACAGTAGCCAAAACAGCATTGGATCCCCTGGAACTGGAATTACAGTAGGCTGTGATCCATCCAATGTGAGTGTTAGGAATCAAATTTTGTTACTCTGAAAAAGCAGCAAGCACTTTTAACTGCTGAGGCAACTCTCTTGTTCCCCAAAGGGTTGTTTTTAAAATATGACCACAAACCCATATCCCCACAAACCTCATTATTGACCTAGATTACCAGATCCCATGTGTGCTTTGATCTTCCTGAATATATTACGCAGAAATTAGACACTTAGCTTTTCCCAGAGTATTTACTGTCATAGTTTCTTGTCTCACTTGTGCTTATTCTAAGTACAGATTCTTTGCAAGTACCTACTCTTGTTCCAGGAAATAGGAAAATTCAGTTTACACACAGAGGTGGAGCCTTTCTGAGTCTTATGCTCTTTTTCTCATTGCCCAACTTCTGTCCCACTTGTTTCTCCTGTTTCTGGATTTGATATTAACTCTAGGGCATTCATCCTTGGGAATTTATCAGGTCAGCTCCTTCATAATCCTTCAACCTGTAGGTATCTGAGCAAGGCTGTGCTGTGACTTCCAATCTCCCCACTTTTTCATCCCTGAACCACCCAGATCTTGTTCCACAGCGATAGCAAACTCTTCCACATACCGAGTGGAAATTCAGTCTAGAATTTAAAGTCCAGTTTTAAGGTCATAAGAAAAAGTAAGTTCTCTACACTTCTCATCATAAACACTCCTCATAAGTCTCATAAAATTTGCATGAGTGAATCAACATCCCTTTATGTATTCAATTCATTGGGTACACACCCATTAAATGTCCAATCTGCATGATAATGCATGCAAGTGTAATGTAACTGTTTTCATTTCTCTTCTGTCCATGGCCATATTAACTGGGTTTGGGGTTCAGATTCCAGGTCGGCAGACTTGTTTACTCTCTTAATTTCTTTTTTTTTTCTTAATTTCTTTAAAAAACCCACTTCAGGACAGTGAGAAGGTCCTGAAGATAGCAGCTTTTTTATGTAAACAAATTCACCGATATCAAAGGCAAGGAAGCAGCAAGACTCTAGTGTTAAGAATGGCTCATGTCAGCTCTCATCTACTCATAGTTGGGCCTTTGATTACAGTGCAGGGAGACTCCAGAGGTGTATGGGCCCCTGATTACAATGCAGGGAGAAGAAGGAATGGTATGCTCACGAATGGTGTGTGTTTCAGAGTTGGCTCTGTAAGCGCACCCTCTAGGAATTACGGAAATATTCACAGGAGGGATGAAGGTTTCTACAGGTCTTGAAGAGCATGTGGAGAAGGTCAGAAACACAAACACTCTGGGAGACTGCTTGTGACTCATGTTAGTCCTCCAACCTGTGTGGTCCAAACAGGCATGCCATATCTATCAAGAGCTGTCCATTTGCTGGTCAAAGCCTACTTGATGAGTATTTGCACCCCTATTACAAACTCCTTCCTCTTTACAAACAGAAAACAAAGGTCTTCTCATTTGCCGCTAGGCAGTAGCCATGTTAAATAGCTCGGGTCAATGAGACTCAGAATTCTTGTCAAAGGCCAATGGCAACGACTTGTGAGAAGGAAGTTGATTCTTTACACTTGTCTTATTCTTTCTGTCTGAAGTGAGAATGTGATAGCTGGAGCTGTCACAGTTGGTTTGTGATCTCGAGATCAAAGCAGCATAAGAAAATAAAAAAAAAAAAAGCCCACTCTCTAACATCTATCTGCAAGAACACTGTCAGTTTGTAGTCTCATTAGATCTAAGAAAACATTTTAGTTTTAAACGTTTGTTTTCTGTTCATGCACAGTGTCTTAGACTCTAAATCAAGATGTTTTACAATACATCCAATCATCCTAAACGCACTGCCCCTTGTTTCTTAAATGATAGAGAAAGAAGGAAAGGGAGAGGTAGAAGGACAGGGAGAGGGAGAGGGACAGGGACAGCGACAGGGACAGAGACAGGGATCTCACATCACATTTGGTGATTCTTCCTGTAAAAGGCAAGGATCAAGTAGTTAGTTGGGGGACTTTAAAAGGAAAGTGGCTTTTAGAGACAGAATGGCCCATGCCTTTGTCTTTTTTTTTTTTTTTCATGGCAGTGTGTGCAGTGCATGCCCAAGTCAATGAGCATGCATGAAGAGGGCAGAGGAGGACATCTTCCTCTTGGTTTCCACCTTACATTTTTGAGATGAGGTCTAATCACTGAATGTGAAGTTTGCCTTTTCTTCTAGCTGGGTGGCCAGAGACCACCTGACATCATCTGGCCTTTGTCCCCCCATGCTGAGGTGACCCGCAAACTCATTTACATCCAGATTTTATATGGGCGATGAGGGGTTAAACTTGGGTTCCCCTGTGTAGTCATTGGACCATGTCCCTACTCAGAAGACCATGCTTTTGGCACATGTTACTCTCCCCACCCCCTTTTTTATAGCAGAGGAGTAAAATTGGAGATAAAAATGTCAATGTATTAACAAATTTGGCAGCAATGAAAGTTCTCATCACTTCTCTTAGTTGAAAATAAGAAAAAAATAGCCTCATTTTCCCAAGGCTTTAGAGATTAGATTAGAATCACAGTGAAGAGAAGTCTGAATGCCTGAGTGACCCACTTACTCTTGCGTGTGACTTCCTACTTGCACAGTCACTGTGCCTCTTTAACAATCAGAGCCTTTTAATCTACAAACAGAGAAAAATCTGGAGACGTCTAGGTAAGAGTGACTGGAAATCAACCACAGGGAAAAGCTGCTGGCCACATGATAGGCTGGTGTTTGTAACTTGGATTCCTGCAGGCCACAGCTGAAGCTTTTCCAATATGTATAATAATCTGTAACTGGAAATGTTTGTAAAATCATCATCATCATCATTACGATCATTATCATCACATTAGCATAATTATTATTTTAATTCAGCCCCCAGTTGTCCTTCACTGTGTTAGTGGGGGTAGCTTTTGCACAGATGTACATTGTTCAAAGAAAAGAAGAATGTCTTGCAGTCTTCCTTTGTAATGTCATTAGAAACATCAAAATAGTCATTCAATGGGGATAAAAGACAGGAAAGCATGAAAGGAGGGAGAGTGTGACTAAAGAGTCGTGGAGCCATGCTGTGGTGGAAACCTCGGCACCTTGCTTGTTCTGGACACTCCAATTAGCATAATATGATCCAGATGGCCACGCCAAAAAGATTCCCTTCCCGGGGAAAGTTCTGGGTGGGGCAGATCATTGTGATCGGTGGAGAAGCAGCAGCTGCATGAACTCTGGGTTACCTTGGAAAATAACTATAATCATTTTGATTGCATGGATTCTGACAAACTTCCCAGGAGTTTTTCTTAAACAAACACAGAAAAAGAAAGAAAGAAACAACAAAATATGTTCATGGGCTAGTTCTTACAACAGCAAACAAGAGGGACCGGCTAAAGACTTGTAACCTTTCAGGAACTGTGAGATTCTGGCACTTGATGGAAGTCCTGAGTTTTCAATCAGTAAGCTACAGTTCAGCTGCACAGCTTTCGCATCCAGCCAGCACCACTTCTTTGATTGGTCCCAGCACATACTGTGCCAGCTGATAAATATTTTGAGTGTTGCCACTGCTTTAGGAAGGCCTGTTGGCATCAGGGTGATTCTCTTGGCAGACTAAGACAGGGAGAGCCAATCAAAAGATGAAAGGCATCTAAGGTGGGTGATGATGGGACTGTGTGAGCGCTGCCCATCAAGTGCTTGTGGCTGTTGCCATGGATGCTTCTGTGTAGTAGTTTTTTAAGCATTCAATGAGTAATATCTCATTCAAGTTCACTCAAGAGTTTATTCTTGCTAGTGCCAACCCTGTTCAGATGCACACTAAAAAAAAAATCATGTCCTTGATTAAATCTATTCATTGAGAATTATTTATCAAGCTCATTCTTCTTGGGTGGTATTGAGAGACTAGTGTTTAGGTGGACTGTGACCAAATACATTATTTCAGAACATTACATTATAAAACATATATCAGTAATTTGTTTAACTTCCTAGATACCTTAAGTGTGTTTCCCAAAACTTAGCTTCTTTCCAAAGGATAGAAGCCAAGAGATTATAGGCACAATTTCCCAAGCAAAGATTTTCAAAGAGACCTTTTGAGTAGCCTCAAAAGTCCACAGAATTATTCTTGCTTTCAGCGCCTTTTGAAGGAAAAGAGTCAAGTCATTAATAGTGTATTGAACAATGACAAAAGCACACATTCAGAAAGTTTAACAGGAACCGCTCCAACAAAGAAAACCATAAAATCTTGATCTGAATTCTAAGCCATTGGCTATGTTATTATCTTGGGCAAGACACTGGCAAAGGACAGTAGTTAATGGCAAAGAGTCAACAGTTTTAGGAAATGAGATGAATTGGAGCTTATCACTAACTAGCTGGACAATGCCAGGTTTTCTAATCAGTAGTGACAGTCACAATGACAATATCCACTTCCTAATGTATTGAAGATTACATTTTCAACCAGACACAGTAAAACACTAAATAAATATCATTGGTAATTACAAAATAATAGTGTGACTAAATAATGGTGTGATATAAAAGAAAAGAATGGACCCACAAGTATAGGAGAAAGACATTCTCAAAAGGTCATCCATACAGTATTACCAACAGAAACTCTGAAATCCATTCACTAGTAAATAAAGGCAGGGTCTGCCACTTTTAGACCCAACTGTACTGTGATTAAATTTAGATGTAGATTTTCTGAAAGGAATCAAAGAAGTAATGGTCATAAAATCCTTTGAGATCTTGGTAACAGAAGAAGTAACTGATTTCAGTTTATGATAAAAGTTTTCTACAACTCTCCAAGCAACTCAGAAGCAAGTTATGCTGCTGATGAAGGTTAGAAAAGAGAAATGCAGACCAAAAGGACAGCTTTAAGATTAATTCTTTATATTATTTTCTTATGCCTATTGAGTTCTTCTATAAATATTCTAAGATGTTTCTTAGATTTCAGAATTAATATGATACATAAAAACTTAAAAATATATATAAGTACTCAAATTCCAATCAAACTATTGTACCTTTGTTAACAGCACTCAAATGTTTCAAACACAATCAGAAGATTGAAACTCAGCACGGGCATTTATGTATTGCATGGCATTTCATTTTTATAGGACAAAAATTTACATTTCCTTAAGAAGGATCCTTGTTGGAAACAGCCAAAGGCCCACTAACCTAGTATCCCTCAAAAGATACATTCATTCAATCCATACATATCTGTAATTAGGTCACTAGATTCTCAAGATGTGGCTGACTCTTTATAGACTAAAATTCTGTTTTTTAATCTAAAAGTTAGTATGTAAAGTGTGGTCTAATTTGGGGGAAAATATATCATAGGAAATAAATGTTGTGTAATATTCATTATATATGGGCACTTTAATTCACACTCTTAATCTGTCATGAATCGTTCTTGAGTTTTTAGACAGTTTCTTTCTCTTTATAGGCATGGTCTCATATAGCTCAGGATGAACTCCCATTCACAATAGAGCTGAAGATGACCTTGAATTCCTAACCCTACTGCTTTGCTTCCCAAAAGCTAGGATTAAAAGTACCCAGACTGGCTTGCATTCCTATGGGAAAACTGATACTTCAGCTCAAACTGTGGTTGAAATTGACAAGTAATCATTGATTTATTTATTTTATAAAATAAAATAGCAAGATTATCTGAAAGAAGTTAAAGAAGTGATTACTAAAATGTAGTTGAGATCCTGATGACATTATCCTGAGACCAAAGGTTATAGGTCCATGATACCAATTTCCTAGACATGAAAGGAGCTGAAAAATATACTTTACACACTTTTCAAGCTTTTATCCTGCCAAACAAATTTGGAACTATGGTGAAGATGTCTAAAGATGTCACTTGACACCCAGTCCTGTTTGTACTGATGAAAATAGATCAGAACCCTCCATTTACAATGAACTTTCATTTATTGATTTTTTCCCCTTAAGAACAATGGTTACTAAGAATGACCACAGAGACCAAAACAAGCCTCCTTTCCTGTAATATTTAAAATATATGTATAGCCCCAGGACACACGTGCGCGCGCACACACACACACACACACACACACACACACACACACACATTTGCTTGGTCTAAGCAAATCATCCTCTGACTTTTAACTGTAGCTCACCGGCATGAAATGTGCAGCATACACACATCAAATGAAGACAGATGTGAGCAGAGGAAAAGCCCTTGCCTGGTTCTCATAAAAGCTCTCAAGTTGCAGGCTGGTGGTATTTTTTCCTTAAAAGGTAGCAGAATTTACAATTACAAAACTTTTCATGGTAGGGAGTTGTGCAATTCTCCCCACCAGAGTCTGTTAAAGAAGAAAACTCATCGTTTTCTCTCTTAATAAACCTTATTTGCCCACACACTTGTTTCCATTGACACATGCCTCCTCCAACCCTATACTAGTTCAGAGCAGGAACTGAAACAATACAAAAAGGGGACGTTTTATAACTGGAGACCATAATGCGTCCGTTCTCTCTAAACGCTTTGTCACTTGGAGGGAACACGTGAATGGAACGAACTGTCGAGCTTTCCAGTATGTCCTGGGGCTGTGCTGAGCAGGACACTAAGTTAATCACGTAACTGCTTCTCATTTGAGATAATTGCATCCTTGTTTCATGGTAGTTTTCAAGTCACCCTCTGGCTCTCTGCAGACTCTGTGACATTTGCAACTCGCTCAAGTGCAATCTGTCTCCAAAGCTCTGTCATGAGAAGGCCACTAAGAAGAAAACAGTTGGATGAAGCGCAGGACTCTGACATGCTAAACGTTTAATTTGTCCACGTCTACAAGATCACACGCTGGGTAAAACCAAACTGGACAATACCAAGTAAACTTCTGAATTAGTATTTGCTCTTTCCCAGTTTTCTGAAACTTTTCCAAATGAAAGTAAAACGCCTGGTCCTATGGTCCTGGAAGCAGAGATGGGCAGGAAGAATAGGTCCTGTAGTAGGTTCGCAGTTCTTTATGAAAACACATCCATGCCAGTTCAGAATGCAGCTCCATCTTCCTCTTCTGTGATGCCCAACGTATAAAATTCTAATTTTCTACAAATAGAATCCATGTATCCCCTTCAAGTAGGAGATGCAGAAGCCAGGCTCTGACAGCAGTGCATAGCCTCGGAACTCTCCTTGTCTTCTTCATTCTGTCTGTTCTTGGTACTGTCAGCCAAGCAAAATAGAATGGACTTTAAGTCATCAAGCTAATAGATGACGGTACAGTTTCTGCTCGTGTCATATGCAGGAAACGGAGGTGGTTGCGGTTCGGCACATGGGAAGGGATATTGTAACAGAGAAAAGCCTGGGGTTGGAAGGGAAGGACAAAAACACCACAGGAAGAATATGTCCACCACAGTCATACATACCACAGTCATCCAACAGCTCTGTTCACCCCCGTGTGATTGTGCATGAGTGCGTGGATTCACATATCTCCCTACGGCACATCACCCACCTGTTACCCACAGGTCACACTGTCCAGGAGCCTGGGAACAGTTCCTTAGAGTCATTTACAGTTCTGCTGTTTGGCAGTCTCCTGGGAGAACAGCTGCCTGGAATGGATAACAGAACTCCCAGCAGAGGACACCTGAAAGATTTGGAAATGACACCCTCGCATCTTCCTGCCATTATTGTACTCGGAGGCAAGGAAGGGCAAGTGAGATCTGAAGACTTGGGTCTGGCTGCATTCCTAAGTGTGAGTTCAGAACAAGCCGCCCACAGCTGGTCTCAACCTACAGGAATCAAGTGTACTCTTCTGGAAAGAAGAGGAAAAATGTTGTTCTTTTTTAATGTGCAGTTTCAAAAAGTCTGTGAAAGAAGGCAACCCTTCTTTATATCATGCGGACATTTTTATTTTGTTTTTCTCTCTTCCGTTGATTTTATTTTCTGTTTCTGTGGGAAGGAGAGGTCTTTGCATTAAATACAGTCCTTCTCCCATGCCTCTTGGCATACCTTCACTTCACCCGTGAATTAGAGTGCACGGACAAATGCTGGTAACTGGTGGAGAAGGGCCATCCAGAGAACCATTTTAGGAGTTTGACACACAAAAAAAGAGCACCCAGAAGTGACCTTCAAGGTCAGCCACTATCCGAGATTCAGTCATCCTGGGTCACATCCACATGCTTAAGACAAGGTTCTTGTGGTTTTATAGGAGATAAAAGTCTTTATTTTAATGTTAAATTATCACCTATTGACTGAAAATATTATGCTTAAAGGTAGTTTCCATTGGCCTATGGCAATATCATTAAAATGAACAGTATTAAATAAGAAATTTCAATTTAAAGAGATACATACCAAGTTTGGTATTCTTCATTCTTATGGCATACATTTTTATTTTCCAGTTTTAAGTCCAGTACTGTTTCTAATCCTAGTTCTTCTGACAAATACACACATTTTATTAAAAATATGAAAATAAATTGTATAAATAATGTTCTATCATAAGAAATTAAAATAAATATATAAGTAGAATTTTTTAAAAAGTTGACTCTATTTCAATTAAAGATCATCTATAGATGAAACCTTACATAAAATTTCTAATATAGACATGACATGTTGCCTGTTTCATGTCGTACAATTTTTTTTAATAACAGTGGGGAAGAGCTGTATACTGAAGAGACTTGAGGGAGGTAAAAGACTGGGTGAAGCCTCAGAAAATCAGCAAAAAATCCAAATCGCCAACAGTATCATTCGCTCAAAGGAACAAGCTACTGCATCTGTGGTCTTCCACATACTGTGGACCACAAGCAGAGAGGTAGAGTAACCTCCAAAGGTAGAGGCTACTGTAACTTTCCAAGGCCAGCTACTACAGCTCCAGATCCAACAGCTATATCCCACGCCGCAAAGCTTTCAAAACCTCTCAGAACAGTGCCTCAATCTGTTCTCCAGTTGCTCCAACACAAGAGCCTGTGGGAACACTTCAGATGCAAAACCTAACACATTCAAAGTAAAATTGACTGTTTCTCCTTGGTGGGTTACTGACTCCTTTCTGTATTAGGGGGACATAAGAAAACTGGAGAAAATAGTCAGTCCCTCACAACTCTGTACGCAGTGGGCAAAAATCTCAGACTACTGGAACCACTGCACAAAGCCTATTCTGAGAACTCTTCTATAGACAAACATCATGAAGCCTTTTCTAGCATGAGTAAAATATGTAATTTGTTCAATAGAGCATGATGTCATAGCTCATAACTCTGAGAGTTCCTTATGCCAGTGGCTTTTCTATGGTAAGCACCTGATATATGTTTCTTGCATGGTAACTACAACTACAACAAAATGTTTTGGTTTGCAAGAAAACATATATTTATAACATATATATTTATTCCATATAATTGTATACATTCCATACCAAAAGCATTTTTAGATTAATTCAGTAGTCTTTTGAGAAGAAGACACACACTTATCTCCAGGAGCCTGCAACACGATGAAAACAGAAGCATGTCCATTGTAAGACCTGGCCCATCAGAATACAGTAGGAATTCAGAAATGGGAAGACAGAAATATAGGATATTGTTCCTATGAGAATATATTCGTGTTTTTCTTCAGATTTATGATCAGCAATGCCTTTCCCTGTGCTAAGCACAAAAACTAGGCTCCCTTGTAATGATGTTAACCTTCTGAATATGGAAGATATGAATTTCTTACATAATCAGGAAAAATCACTTTGCAGATGCGATTAAGGTCACAGCCCTTGAGATTACTAAGGATTATCCCAGTGGGCCTGATGAAATGATGTAAATTCTTCAAAAGCAGAGGCATTCTACCAGCTGTGTCAGACAAAAACGTGTGACTCTAAGGAGAGCAGTCAAAGAAATGTCCCACCTCTGGCTGTAAAGACTGACATCATGTTGGGAAGTAGGAATGTCAGCAGGCTCTGGAGAAGAAGGAGCTGAAAGATCTATGTACTTTAGTGCTTCCAGGGCATGGGAGCAAGTCTCGAACACCTTAGATTATCTAATTTGTGTTGGTCTAAGCAGTTGCATTTATAGTCACTTTCTATAGTCGTAATCAGAAGGCAATACTCATTTCAAAAATGGTAGTCAGTACTTCCTAACCATGAGCAGAGGCTGAAGCCTTTCACGGGAATTCTCTTCAACACAAATTTTACAGGAGATTCTAATCTTATCAGTGTTTAGCTGACAGGAAGTGGTAGTGACGTAAGGTTCATTAAGTTGGGTCATCTTTCTGGATTTCAAGCCCTTAGGTAGGGAACTACAGGAAAATGACCATTGTAGTGGCCAGAGAGCTCGCAGATCTCTGAAAGGCAGACTGGCTCGAAGCATTGAAACTTTACTGTAAATTATGTGAGTGCGTATGCCTGTGCATGTGTGCACACTGCTGTCTTTGTGCCTCTGTGTGAATTTATGTGATCATCTGCACAGCGGTATAATATCTGGGGCGAGTCAGTGTCCTCTGAGCATCAAAGTCCAATCCAAAATATTCCTGAAACTTGAGAGAACCCTTTATAGGTGCCCATGTCATAATTATTATTTTTAAAAAGAATTTTGTTTCTCTGTTATTGTCTTTTCCAGATGGTGGAAACAGCATACACAGACAGCAATCAATGGGCAAGCGACTGATTGGCAGTGATGGCTTCTGGGGCAGAAAGTCGGTGTCTTCTTAGACATTCACCTGTGAACTGTCCACACTTCAGGGGATAGCTCCACACTTGTGCCTATGTGTTGGTCCTATTAATCTCGGTACATCATAAAGCAAAAAGAAAAGAGAAAAACAGAATAGTTGGAGGGGGTTGTTGATAAGATTTGGGGGGAGGGGAGTGGGACAATAGGATGGTGGATTGGTGAGTATGACCAGAATATACCATATACATGTAAGAAATTGTCAAAGAGTGGGTTTGTTTTTAAAAGTACACTGAGCATCTTTGAACCCTCATCAGGGAAGCTTCGTGTAGTAGTTGAAAATTAGCATGGAGGTCCTGAGTCAGCATGTAGAACATGCGAGTTCTCTGTGAACTGTGCACACGCATATCACACCAATCCCACAGAGGCACGGGGAGCTTTGAGTAAGAGGAGGTGAAAAGATCCTAAGAGCCAGAAATGGAGAATGACTTCAGGGAAACACAACAGGGTGTTTGCATACGTGGACCCACAGTGATTATGATAGTATGCACACAATTCATCCGTGCCAGAGGAGGTTCTACAGTGGATAGGAGAAGTGGTGCCAAATCCCACCTCTAGTCAAGGAGATATTGGTGTTTGATAGCTGGCGGGGAAGAGAGAGTCAGTTTTCTTGACCGACATGACTCTGGTAGGTTGAGTACATTCCAGAACAGGCCCCAGTCTCAGGAGTCTTTGTGCAACAAACTGGAGATGAAGAGGGTAGGCCAGAAGGGAAAACTCAGACTTGGTGAGTGGAGAGAAGAGGTGAGAAGGGTGGAGAAGAGAGAAGTTGGCTCTGTGTGTATGTTCAAGTTCATTGGGTGAATTTCTCAAAGAATTCCTAGAATTGTTATTTTTAAACAATGAAAAAATAACTTAGAGAAAGGAAGAAAACCACCAGGATTCTGGGCTTTGAAGGCATTTTCCCTCAGATACTCTACAGAAGTACAATCATTCCAAAAATACATTTTTCAGCCAGGTCAAAAAGATATGGTTCACCAGTACTTGCTAGCCTTCCTTCCTTCCTCCCTTCCTCCCTTCCTTTTTTCTTTCCTTCTTTCCTTCATTCTATTCCTTCTTCGTTCATTCTTTCCTTCCTCCTTCCTTTCTTTCTTCTTCCTTCCTTCTGCTTCTTTTATTGCAGCCCCTTTTCACCTGATGTGTAATTTTAGATTTCCAGTCCCAGCAAAAGGATGGTAGATAAAATACCTACAGCTTCATACTAATAAACAACTGAGAACCATTTACAGCAATAGTTTTCAACCTGTCGGCCACAACCATTTCGTCAAACCATTATCTACTGAAAATATTTACATGACAATTTGTAACAATAGCAAAATTGCCATTATGAAGTAGCAATAAAAATAGTTTTATGGTTGGGGGGGTCACCACAATGGGGAGGTGAGTAATGTAAATATTAAACAGTCAGCATTAGAAAGGTTGAGAACCACTGCCTTAGGATGCCCTTGGGATTGCTTTCTTCTAGGCCTGCCATCGTCCTAAGAAAGAACTATGCCAACTTAGGAATGTCTTATTAGCTTGGATGGAGAGAAGCTGTGGTTTGAGAGTATCCACATACATGAAAGCTTTGAATTAATGTCAGTGGAAAAGGAACATTTGCAAAATATGATTTCATACTTGTGCAAACTCAACAAAGTATTTCTGACAGTTTCCTAAAGATACTCTGACACAAAGGTAGACATATGCCAGGCTTGTTTATACAGGAAAATGTAAAAATGCTTGCAGCTCCTGACACATAGGATAGTAAAACAAATGATAGCGCTAAGGAGACCGCAAAGGGAATATATTGTAGCTGCTGGGGCTGAGGGCATAGTGACCTTGAGTGCACACTTTCCATATGATTTATCAGGGGGAATGGGAACAGCAGATGGCTTTGCTCAGAAATCGTTGCAATGCTGTGGGTTTCAAAGATTTGGGAACTGATTTGATAAGCAGTCGCTGGTAGCATTAAGTCCCACATTCTGGACACAGCCATCACCTCATGGGAGTTTCTGCTGGTCATCCCTGGATTTTGTTTTCTTTTACAAGTTTCCCAAAGAAAATAAAACTGACAGTCTTGAGACTGGTAATCTGAGTCAAAGGAGGCCTGGATCCAATGGTTTTGCAGTGTTCTCGCAAACAACCAGAGTCATCACAGGCCTGTCTCCTACGTAAATAAGGTCTGCTGGGCAAGGGTTCCAGCATAACACGGGGTGAGTCACTGTTATTTATTTATGCTCTTTCTAGCTATCTCCAGAGAAAGAACACTTTGGCATGCTTCCCAGTACTTTTTCATAAGCTCTCTCTCCTCCACCCCCTTCCAACCAGGCACAGCAGCCCTCACACTTCACAGCCCCTGCCTTTGGGGCCTCTTCCTACCTCTTCTCTGAATACAATAGTGACTACTAGGTCACAGCAACATCACTGCCTCTATTGTCCCTGTGGCTGCTGCTTTTTATGGAAGTTGCTTTTAAACTTCAGTTCTTTCTAGAAAACTGTTAGATGCTTATTATTTAAAAAAAAGACAACCTTTGTCTTGAGGAGTTTTTGTGTCCAGATTCCCAACATAAGGCCATTGGGGTTCTTCTGGGGATGCTGGAAAAAGTCTTGTAAGAGAGTATGCCTTCCCATCCTGGGGAACCCTCAGCATGGCTTCAGTAATACAAATGGAGAATTATGTTCTAAGAAAATGCTCTGTTCAGGAGAAAGGCATCCATTCTCCTGAAATACACTTTGACAACTATTTCTCAGGGAACTATGTTGATGGGAAAATAACTTCATATAGCATTGTCTAGGAGGTGAACATAGTTCAGGGAGAATCAAAGAGACAAATGGCTAAGTTACCCTCCTGGCATGTACCCAGTTCCTTTTCCTGGCTGTGAGCTACTTCCCTCAAGGCAGTGGTGATATATTTGACAAGAGGAACTTTAGGAAGTATGGGTTTATTTGCCTTATAGTTTTGAGAGTATATCCCACCCTGGAAGCAGAGTCATGATGGTGATGAATGAGGGTTAGCATTCAGTTAACTTTCTTCTCTTTGTTCTGTCCGAGATCTCAGACCACTGACCAATGCTAACCATGTACATAAATGATGTGAGTCTTCTCATTCATATTAACCTGATCTAGATAGCCTCTTATAGCTATGACCAGAGGTTGATCTCTTTGGTGAGTCTAAATCTATTAAGTGGACTACGGATATTAGCTACCACGTGGCTCTTGCTTGCTGAGGCATTCCTGAGGCGAAAACTAAGAGACAACCCTAGAGTCTATGCCAAGCTTTGATCCTCTTCTCTAGCAATTGATTTTAAAATGAAGAACTCTGTTGACCTAGAAAGCCTGTTTCCTATACCTCCAGAAAACCTCATACCCATTTCCTCCCACCTGCTACTTCTCAGTCTATTTTTCATAACCTCTAAAAATTGCATCATTTCACTTTTATGTCCTCAGCAAGTCGGTTTTGTGCCTTTGACTTTAAATACCACCTGATGCTGCAGGCTTTCAAGTTCTTATCTCCATCTTAAAACTGTGTCCTGAAATCCAGGCTACTGCATCCAATGATCAACTAGACAGCCTCACCGGGAGACTGGGATGGTGAAGGGGAATTGGGAGGAACAGAGCAGAGCTTGTCTTTTCTCATCATCTCCATCTTTGGAGTTAACCCCTTCCCCAAGTCCCCAGCCCATGCTTCATTTTCTTTTCTCTCACAATTCATATCTGATTTTCTGTAAATCTTACAGCTTTTGCTTCCAAGAATTTTTCACGCCAGTCACTGGTAAAACTTCCACCACCACCTTCCAGCTCTGAGCTACCCTGTGGGTCTTGTCTCTATTCCACATCTTAGTTGCAAACTCTCAACCAGAATGGTCCTGTTAAAATACAAGTTCAATCTTCTTGCAGGTTTCATCGAACAATCTTTCAAAGTCTTTCAAAGTAGAAGAGAAAGCTTCATCTGGTTTTATCTTGCTCCCAATTAACACCTTGGTTGCATCTCTTTATTCTTATTATTTTCACATTTCAGCCTTACTTGCTTTTGCAGTTGTCTTTCCTCACATGTACGCCTCCTCACAGCCTCTGGCATCCTTTAGTCTAGACCACCTCTCCTCACAGCCTATATGGGCAGCTTCTCGGCTAACTCATCAAAATTACAAAGTCCCTCTTACACATTCCCCTGCTTGTAACATTGTTTATTATAGTTTTATCTTGTTATAGTCTTCTCTTGAGCTCTTTGACATCTATTGTCTTATATGGTAGAGTTATCTCAAAGCAAAATACTCATCAAGAAACTCACTTGTTTACTCTCTTACTCACAACTATACATTAAGTCCCATTCTGATCCCAGACTCTAGGATATAAAATGAATCATAGGAGAGACTCAAAGTCAGACATTGGATACTGAAAATAACAGATGTAAACCAAGGAACACAAATAGAAATGCACAGGTGATATGGTTATGAGTTTGCTTCTGAACTTGAGGAACAAGCTATGAAGGACAGTGCTTGGCTATAAAGCTGTTCTTCAAAGTTGACATATCAATCCAGAGGGCCCAGTTCTCATGTTCTTCACTCTTGCTCCACTATGACCTACAGGGTTCTCTTAAGGTAAGAGTCATCGCTGATCCAAAGTAACCAGTCTTCCACCTTATGACACTACAGACATAAGAACTGAGTTGAAAGGGGACCATGATCTCAGCTTCTCTATGCTTCAGGAATAACTTCCTAGGTTCTGAAGTGTCATCTGACCGACTGTGTTACTCCATCTCATTTCCGCTCAATCCCTGGCTCACATAAACACCTTAGGTCACATAAACACCATCCTAGTTCCATATTAGAGACTATGTAAGCTGTCATCAACAGAAAGTGCAGGCATCAGAGTTCTTGGGGCAGAGTAAGGGAAGTAACAGATGACAAAAATAGTAGAAATGAAACTTAAAAGGAAGGGAGCACTCCATGACAAGCAGCTTGGATAGTTGTAAATAAAACTACAGTACTCTGGGATGAAAGGATCAAATTTGGGACCTTATGCTGAATTCATATTGCACAAAATGATTATCGATGATAAAGTAACTTTTTTTATTCACAAGCAAATGATTATTAGAAAGAAACATAAGCCTTAGGTGGTGGTGAACACCTTTATCCCAGCATTCAGGAGGCAGAGGCAGGCAGATCAGCGAGTTGGAGGCTAACCTGCTCTACAGAGTATGCTCCATGACAGCTACACAGAGAAACCCTGCCTGGAGATGAAAGAAGAGAAGGAGGAAGAAGAATGGGAGGAGCAGGAGGAAGAGGAGGAAGAGGAGGAAGAGGAGGAAGAGGAGGAAGAGGAGGAAGAGGAGGAAGAGGAGGAAGAGGAGGAAGAGGAGGAAGAGGAGGAAGAGGAGGAAGAGGAGGAAGTTGAGGAAGAGGAGGAAGAGGAGGAAGAGGAGGAAGAAAAGTCAGCATAGCCTGATGTCTTTCATTACACTAACCAGTGTCTGGACCATGCATTGAAATTCTGATTTTATGTGGTGACTGCAAAAACAATAACTAAGACAGATACATCTGCGGAGATTCACCGGAGATCAATAGATCAGTGCTGAGATTTAGCAAAATGGCCTGATCTCAAATGCACTAATTTCTATGTAGTTTGTTATAAAAACAAATAAAGAAACAAACAAAAATAATTAAAGAAAAACAAAAAGCTAGCTAATACAACAACTCTAACTGGAATGTGTGTCAAGACTGTTGATCATGTAAGAATCCAAAGGAAAGGTGATTTACATGGGTGTCTGTGGGGAGGGGGCGACAGCAGGTGCAAACAAAATGAACAGTAGTTGGATCCTGTTGATGAGATAAGAGCAAGGAGACTATGAGTAAAAGGAAGAAGTACAAATTCATCAAGAGCCTGATTTGAAGCAGAAGAAAACAGGAAGAACCAATGATATAAAGATATCTAAACTTCTGTATCTTACTGCGTTTGATGCTGGTGTGAGAAAATACTCTACTAGTATTCTCTAAATAGACTATTTACAACCTTAAGGAAAGAGGGTTATTTAACTCAGAGTTCTGGTTCTGCCTCTGGTGAGGGTCCTATGATAGTAGATCACATAGTGTGAGTGATGGATAGGCACATACATATACACACACATACATACACATATACATATATATACACACATACATACACACATGCATAAACACATATACATACACACACATACACATACCTGTACATACATACATGCACATACATATATACGCACAAATACATACACATGCACATACACACAAATACACACATACGCACATATACATACACACGCATATATACACAAACATGCACTCATATACACATACATGCATGCACACACACACACACACACCACACATAAACATACACATACACATCTGTGCACATATGAAAGGCATAAAAGAAGCAAGAGACCATAGAGAATTCAGCCCCTGTTTATAATAATCTCTCAAACAAAAATGAACCCACTTCTGTTAATCCCTTCTAAGGATAGCCATTCACAACCCAAACAGCCCTGCAAGTCTCTGAGGGCTTGCAACATTGTCACAGTAGGAACCAAGGTTTAAAATGAATTTTGGTGGAAACAAACTACATTCCAAACACAGAATTGTTCATGCAACTAGTGAACAATTGAACTGAATTTACTAAAGCATTTTTCTCCAGTGTCTAGTTTAAAGTCTCCAAAATGAAGTTAAAGAAGAAAAGAATGAGGTTTGCGAAACAAATATCCTAAAAGCTGCCTGTTTTGGGGGCAGGGGTTGGAGGTAGGGCATTCCTCTAAAGCTCTTCTCTTCAGAATGACTGGGAGCTTTTAGTAAGCATCCATTTCCTGTACTTATTCCTTATTAGGAATACATAGCTGAGACTGTATGTTAACTAACTTCTCTCAAGCAAATGTAACACTGATATGTTTCAACAAATAAGACTCAAATCCGGCAAAAAAAAAATTACAGGAAAGCTCTCCGTACGCTCAGTACAATATCGGGAGCAAGGTGGCACAGGCAGGTGGAGGAAAAGAACTGACGAACTGATAAGGTGAACAGAGCGACCAACTGCCAAGGGACCTGCTAGGTGAACACTCAGCTGCTGCCTGCCGGCCAAGAGACCAAGGCCTCCCCTCTTTTCTCTCTTTTCCTCTTTCTTTTTTCTTTTGTTTTTATTTTTTGTCTTTTGTTGTTCTTTTATTTTTGTTTGTTTTCGGAGACGCGGTTTCCCTGTGTAGCCCTGGCTGTCCTGGAATTCTCTCTGTAGACCAGACTGGCCTCGAAATCAGAGATCCTCCTGTCTCTGCCTCCCCAAAGCTGGGATTAAAGGCTTGTGCCACCACAATTACCACGACCCCCTTTCAGCTGTCAGACTATTACAGGATGCCCCCCGACCCTAGCTCTCCTCTGTGAATCTCTGCTTCCTGAGACCTGATTCCTATTTAAAAGCCCAAAAGCCAAACAAAAGGGAAGATAAAACACAGCAGCATCAAGGACTGGGACTTCTGTCTTAGAAGGCTTGGAAGAACGGGACTCTGGCGCTGGCTCGCTGGGTACATGGTTGCATAAGTGCGAGGTCTGAGTTTCGTTCACCAGCATCCAAAAATAACCCGAGAGCATGTGTTTAAACCCAGTGCTGGGGGGTGGAGACAGGCCGATCCCAGGGACTCCCTGGCTAGACAGTCTGGTAAAAACAAAAAGCTCAAGGGTTGGTGAAGAGGGACTGCCTCAGACTATAAACTAGAGAAGTGATTAAGGGAATATCCAACGTCAATCTCTGGTCACCAGTATGGGAGAGTGCATCCCATAGGTGAATATATGGCCCAGGACAGGGAGGTGGGGCGTAAAGTGGGGGGTGGGCAGCATAGGAGAGGAAGAGAAAGAAATGAAATGCAACCAGGCAGCTTAACTGTCTTTTTTCCAGAGAAAGACACAATCTTGTCTTCTAGAGAAAGAAAAGTACGTCAACAATGGCACTGAGGACAGTTTGAAACTAGGAAAAGATCAGGAAATTTACATTAGATGAAGGCAGGGGTTCTGAGAGGGAACTGGAAGGCTCCTGGCTGAATCTGGGAATGCCATACCAATCAAAAGATGTGAATAAATCACCAACTTTGTTTTTTACCACAGTTGTATTATCATAATCTCATTGGAAGGAATCAAAGGGCTGGGTATGTGGCTCAGTGGTTGGTCACTTGCTTAGGGCATACAGACTTCCGGCATGAATCCCTAGAACATAAAAGTATCAAAAAAATGATAAAGAAAAGTTAGTTATATTAGTAATAATAAAAATAAAAAGTGAAGATTAAAACGTATCATGCAGACTTTCTTTGATTTGAAATAATTTTATGAATTCTCTTTCAATATCTCCATCTGTCTTATAGACCAGACTTTAAATACTTTGTCTTTTCTGATAACCAAAAGCAAGGCAGAAGTTTCTTCTCTTTACTTTCACGCCCCTCCCTCTCTCCTCCTTTCCTGCAGTTCAATGTGAACTTTATTTAAACAAACCCCAGGCCAAGTTCTGCTCTCAGAGATGTCCATGCCAAGTCCTACCCGGGACACTCGGGCTCCGTTCCAAGTACTTCGATGTGATGTCTGTGGCAGTTGTGCGTAAGAAAGGGAGGGTGGGAGCCGACCCTGAGGCTGCCTGTGACAGTCACTGATGGCCAGCACTTGGCCTGAGCCGAGTACATGTCCTTTGAGCAAAGTCATTTGTTGATAATGTTCTTCACCAAGCTGACGGCTAACATTAAGGCAACTCGAGTAACGAAGGAGCAGTTGTATAAATCCCAGGGCCAAGTACAGATGTGAAACAAAGCATAAATAAGCATCAATGTGCAGACTGCAAACGTCCGCTGGCTATGTCACGGGACACTTGAAAATACAGCCAATGGGACACGAACACGAACTTGTGTTATGATAGACGAAGATGTTTAAAGAAAAACAGAAAGAGGGTCAGGAGATATGGCTCGACTGTTAAGAGTCTGTGATGCTCTTGCCCAGGGAAGGTCTGAGTTCAGTTCCCAGAAATCATGTCAAACAGCTCTGTAAACGGGCTGTAAGTTCAACTCAAGACTCAGCCCATATTTCTGGCCTCAGAAAGCACCCTGCTCCTGTGCACACACCCATACTTATATAGGCACACATACCAAGTCAAATTAAGATTTGTCTCTGAGGGCACCCTTATTCCTGTGCATATACATGTACACATACGTGTGAACGCACACACACACACACACACACACACACACACACACACCACATGTAATGAATTTTGTGATTCTTTTTTCCCACCTGCACTTCGCCTCTGCCTTCCCAACCAGTACCCTTCCCACTTGAATGTCTTATTCCTGCATCAAACACTGGCTTTCCTTAAGCGTTTCTCCTTTGATCTTGGGTGTGATGCCATTTACTGGGGTAAAGATAACTTAACAGTGGCTACGCTACTGAAGAAAATGCCACACTTTTCCCCAAAAACATGTAGCTGCCAACAGCCCCTCAGGGACAGAGAAGGCCTCACGGTTCTCCTTCATCCGCCGTGTAATATTGATAGAGCCAGTCATGTGCAGAGATAAGCACACTTGCCGTAAGTTGTAAGTGCAGTGGCTGTCATGTCCAGGACATATCATTTTGCTGCTCATTTCCTCATCTTCTGGTTCTAATACCTCTTTCTGAGATGGTCCCTGAGCATTAGAAGGATGAAACTGATGTCCCAACCAGGATCAGGCATCGATTGGCACTTATTCCCAGCATTTTGGCCAGGTGTGGCATTGTATTAGCCATGCCCCACCGCAGTAAGAAGCTCCCCGGGTGAATGCTAGGAACCGCAGAAATCTATGTGCATATTCACAGGTACTTATGCCAATTTGGCCATTTAGAAAAACAGTAGGAATCTTCTGAGTATAAGTTTAAAGTTATAGAGAAACCCAAAGAGGCCTGCCTAGGGTTAAAGCTGATAACAATGTAAATAATACATTAATCACGCATTAATATGATTAGAAAGATCAAGAACTCTGAGGACCAGAAAAAGAGCATTGTTTTGTTACTTCATTATTGGAAATAAACTAATGCTGTCCATCAATGCAAAACAAGAGCTACAAAACCTACCTTTCCTGGGGCTGGGAACGTGGCTCAATGTGTAAGAGTGTTTGCTGTGCAGCCATGAGTACCAAAGTTCAATTCCCAGACAAATGAAAATACTTAGGTATGGTCATGTGAGTCTGAAAGCCAAATACTGTGTCGGAGTGGAGACATGAGGATTGCTTGGGTTTGATGGCTAACAGCTTTACTTGAGATATAGTGAGAGAATTTGTCTCCAGGACAGAAGGTAATATATCTGATGTCCTCCTCTGGCTTCTGGCTGTTCACAGGGATGCTTACACCCATACCAAGAAGTGTGTATATATCACACCACACACACACACACACACACACACACACACACACACACACACACGCACACGTACTTCTAGAATATCGCCTATCAATAGTCACCTTTGTGTAAAAATCACTTATCACGTACAATAGTGCACATAAAGCAGCTGAAAAATCAAAACACAGTAAGTTATGACAGCCTGTCCAGCAAAGAGACTGCAGTCTAAATCCGTAACCATCAGAGCCATGTTTCTCCTCAGGCCAGAATCTCATTGCTTCTATGTTTGTCCTATGATAACAAGCACATCTTCCAGTATATTGTTCCACTTGTTGTAGCCAATAGAGTAGCTTATTATAGTTCTTAACATTAACCTCAGTATTTTTAGACTAAACTAAACAAGAACTCAGACCTCAAAGAGAAATTGTTTCTGTGAAACAATAGATCAGCTGCCTGTGTCTTGTGTTAGTTACATCAAAAAAGATAACAAGAACATGGTTAATACTTTATACTGAACAAAGACTATTGTTGGATGTCTTAAAAATAGAAAATGTTTACAATTACTTATACTATATTAATGTTATAATTCAGATTTAAAAATGAAATATTAGACAAATATTAATTTAAAAATTAATTTCAAGCTCTCTGCTCCCAAACCCCGTGGGAGAGAGACCTCACCGCCTGATCAGGTGGGCACTCCTGAGGCTGCAGAGCGGAGGAGACCACCAACACTGCCCACCCCTGCCCACATCCCTGGCCCAAGAGGCAACTGTATAAGGCCTCTGGGTTCCCGTAGGGGAGGGCCCAGGAGCGGCAGGACCCCTGCGCCTGAGACACCGCCGGAACCTGAAGGAAACAGACCGGATAAACAGTTCTCTGCACCCAAATCCCGTGGGAGGGAGAGCTAAACCTTCAGAGAGGCAGACATGCCTAGGAAACCAGAAGAGACTGCACTCTGTGCACATCCAGACACCAGAGGAAAACACCAAATGTCATCTGGAACCCTGGTGCACGGAGGCTCCCGGAAAGAGCGGCGCAGATCTTCCCAGTTGCTGCCGCCGCGGAGAGAACTTAGGCAGTACCCCACGAGCAAACTTGAGCCTTGGAACCACAGGTAGGACCAACTTTTCCCCTGCAAGAAACCTGCCTGGTGAACTCAAGACACAGGCCCACAGGAACAGCTGAAGACCTGTAGAGAGGAAAAACTACATGCCCGAAAGCAGAACACTCTGTCCCCATAACTGGCTGAAAGAAAACAGGAAAACAGGTCTACAGCACTCCCGACACACAGGCTTATAGGACAGTCTAGCCAGGGTCAGAAATAGCAGAACAAAGTAACACTAGAGATAATCTGATGGCCAGAGCAAGCGCAGGAATCCAAGCAACAGAAACCAAGACTACATGGCATCATCGGAGCCCAATTCTCCCACCAAAATAAACATGGAATATCCAAACACACCAGAAAAGCAAGATCTAGTTTCAAAATCATATTTGATCATGATGCTGGAGGACTTCAAGAAAGACGTGGAGAACTCCCTTAGAGAACAAGTAGAAGCCTACAGAGAGGAATGAAAAAAAATGCCTGAAAGAATTCCAGGAAAACATAAATAAACAAGTAGAAACCCATAGAGAGGAGACACAAAAATCCCTGAAAGAATTCCAGGAAAACACAATCAAACAGTTGAAGGAATTAAAAATGGAAATAGAAGCAATCAAGAAAGAACACATGGAAACAACCCTGGACATAGAAAATCAAAAGAAAAGACAAGGAGCTGTAGATACAAGCTTCACCAACAGAATACAAGAGATGGAAGAGAGAATCTCGGGAGCAGAAGATACCATAGAAATCATTGACTCAACTGTCAAAGATAATGTAAAGCAGAAAAAGCTACTGGTCCAAAACATACAGGAAATCCAGGACTCAATGAGAAGATCAAACCTAAGGATAATAGGTATAGAAGAGAGTGAAGACTCCCAGCTCAAAGGACCAGTAAATATCTTCAACAAAATCATAGAAGAAAACTTCCCTAATCTAAAAAAAGAGATACCCATAGGCATACAAGAAGCCTACAGAACTCCAAATAGATTGGACCAGAAAAGAAACACCTCCCGTCACATAATAGTCAAAACACCAAATGCACAAAATAAAGAAAGAATATTAAAAGAAGTAAGGGAAAAAGGTCAAGTAACATATAAAGGCAGACCTATCAGAATCACACCAGACTTCTCGCCAGAAACTATGAAGGCCAGAAGATCCTGGACTGATGTCATACAGACCCTAAGAGAACACAAATGCCAGCCCAGGTTACTGTATCCTGCAAAACTCTCAATTAACATAGATGGAGAAACCAAGATATTCCATGACAAAACCAAATTTACACAATATCTTTCTACAAATCCAGCACTACAAAGGATAATAAATGGTAAAGCCCAACATAAGGAGGCAAGCTATACCCTAGAAGAAGCAAGAAACTAATTGTCTTGGCAACAAAACAAAGAGAAGAAAAGCACACAAACATAACCTCACATCCAAATATGAATATAACAGGAAGCAATAATCACTATTCCTTAATATCTCTCAACATCAATGGCCTCAACTCCCCAATAAAAAGAAATAGATTAACAAACTGGATACGCAACGAGGACCCTGCATTCTGCTGCCTACAGGAAACACACCTCAGAGACAAAGACAGACACTACCTCAGAGTGAAAGGCTGGAAAACAACTTTCCAAGAAAATGGTCAGAAGAAGCAAGCTGGAGTAGCCATTCTAATATCAAATAAAATCAATTTTCAATTAAAAGTCATCAAAAAAGATAAGGAAGGACACTTCATATTCATCAAAGGAAAAATCCACCAAGATGAACTCTCAATCCTCATCTTCGGTTGGTTTATATACAAGTGTGCAATTTCTAGGCTTGAAAGTAAAATGATGCTATCTGGTGCTGGATAGAGGAGCCTTATTTTTTATTATGGCAGCTTGCTATTTTTGTAACATGGTGATTTGGTTGAACACAATAAAGTACAGTAGTAACTGATCTCCCCTTCTTCCTGGATGAGTGAGGAGATGATTAAATGTTGATGTCAGCATCCTTGAGCATATTCAGATGAGCTTCTGCTTCTGTTCAAAAGGATGCTGTGTTTGATTGTGGTCCGAAGCTTTGAAGCACTACTTGGCATCTCCTTCCTTGGAGGTCTCACTGTTTAAACATAACAGATTTGATAGCTTGTTGGTAATGTGAGGTCCAGCTTGTCTCCACTAGGTCATCTTCATGTGAATCCGGTGGTTATACGGTTTTGTTCTAGGGATATTTCATTTTTTTAATAACGGTTTTAGCTGACATTCATGGAGAGAATGAATCCTTAGAACTGTGCCACTAGTGAAAGGAAATCCTGTCTAGAGTATGTTTCTTTACAAAGCTGTGTCACACCATCCTTTGGGCCCTCTGCTGGAAAAGTAGAATCAAGTCTCAAATAATGCCTTTTAAATTGTATTCTCTAGTATTATAGATGTAGGACAGTACTGTATCATACCTCTGTGGATGTAAAATAGCTTGTACCTGCTTTATGATACGTAGTAGTGACCGTGCTTTATCAGAGCTGTTTTTAATGATGTTGCTCAGAATGTTTTCTTTCCAGATGATGATTGAGAAGCTAATTTAAAAAAAATGGTGCCAGGTACCACAAGAGTAACAGAACTGTGCTGTTTTCTCGGGTTTTGTTTTTTTACTTTTTTTTTTTAATGGAGTGTGCTGGATGTCTCTACAGTTTTGTTCAGATGACTGCAGAACCTGGAAAAGCTGTTGCTGCTGTTGATGCATTACACACTGCTATTCTTGGTCTTTTTATATAAATATAAATATATATATACAGATATATAATTTGAATTTTTTGAAACTTTAGCTGTGCTGTCAACTTTGGAAAAAAGTATCCCCGTTTACTGTGTTGAGTTGGCACTGTACAGAAATTAACAGCCATATTGGTCTAGAAATGTTGAACTTAAGTTTTTTCCATTTGTACAGGGGTAACACACTGTATTAAATATGTAAGGTCTTATCTTCGTGGGTTTGATTACAAAAACTAATAAAGTATTCTCTAAATTTAAAAAAAATTAATTTCAAAGCTAGGATTATGTTTCTACTCGTACTGTCTTATTACTAAATATTTGTTTCATTCTCTTCAATATATAATATATTTATCTAAATCATGCCTTTTATTTTTCTCTTTTTATTTACTATAAAATAAAAATGCTCAGTAACGAAGAATTTCATAGAGAATAAAATAGCTGCTATTGTTTGCTTGTGATTTCTTGTTTAGAAATCACTAGGCTCACATAGGCTGCCCCAAATGGCATAAGTCCAAGTAGAAGACACTAAGTCTCAAGCCCAAGGAAAAGCCTTATCACTGTTTGAAGCAGTGAGGTTCTACAGTATTCTTCTAGAATATTTCCTCTAATATGTCAGTCAATAATTGGTCAAAAGCCACAACCTCAACTAGGATGAGAGGTCAAATGTTTAACTCAACTAGGATTTCATCATTCATAAAATGTTTCGCATTCCTCACTACATTCTGGTAGGACTTGTTTCTCAAAACTATTCCCATATGTATTTTCTATTCTGATTAGTAATCCTGATGAAAATTCCAGTTTTAACCACTTCTAAGTACTTAATTACTCCGCTGAGTTTCATATTTATGCCTTTCATTTTAAATAGCTCTCATTATGGAAATTTGAATCTATTAAAATTATTTTAAAAAGGCAAAGATAAGACAATAATACCTCTAAGAAACATTCCATTGATCTAGTAATTAAAAGAAAAACTTCCAACAAGCTAAGATATAAATTTTGTGTTATCTGTGTTTTATGAGTTTAAGAAAAGAAATATTGATTAGAAGATGTCTACAAGGATGACCAAAATGCGAATGCTTCACTCCTTCTTTAAAAGGGGAACAAGAATACCCTTGGGAGGGAATAGGGAGGCAAAGTTTAGAACAGAGGCAGAAGGAACACCCATTCAGAGCCTGACCCACTTGTGGCCCATACAGCCACCAAACTAGATAAGATGGATGAAGCAAAGAAGTGCAGGCCGACAGGAACCAGATGTAGATCTCTCCTGAGAGACACAGCCAGAATACAGCAAATACATAGGCGAATGCCATCATTAAAGCAATGAACTGAGAACGGGACCCCCGTTGAAGGAATCTTAGAAAGGACTGAAAGAGCTTGAAGGGGCTTGAGACCCCACATTGGAACAACTATGCCAACCAACCAGAGCTTCTAGGGACTAAGCCACTACCCAAAGACTCTACTTGGACTGACCCTGGGACTCCAACTGCATATGTAGCAATGAATAGCCTAGTAAGAGCACCAGTGGAAGGGGAAGCCCTTGGTCCTGCCAAGACTGAACTCCCAGTGAACGTGACTGTTGGAGGGAGGGCGGTAATGGGGGGAGGATGGGGAGGGGAACACCTATAGAGAATTGGAGAGAGAGGGGTTAGGGGGATGTTGGCCCGGAAAACGGGAAGGGGAATAACAATCAAAATGTAAATAAGAAATACTCAACTTAATAAAGATGAAAAAAAGATGTCTACAATAATCATACTTAAAAATGACCCTTATAAATTCAGTATTCTTAATTTTATAACCATCTATTATGTTAAAATATAAGTTACATGCTAAATATTGTACATTTTAATAATTGAAACAGCAACATGATCAAATGACAAGCCACTGATCTATCTTGAGTCTGCATTTAATATCAGCACAAAACAAATTGTATTTACAAAAGAAATTACATGAAATTACATCTATAAATATATAAAATTCTGCAGCAATTTTAGAGAATACTAAAAATGAAAATATTTTTTAAAGTTTTATGCAACATAGCTTGGTTCATTCTCCTCGCCCAACTTGTCCCAGATTCTACTCCGTCACCCTATCCATATTACTGTATACTCATTCTTGCTATTAAAAAAACTGGAGCATAAAAAACACATGAATAAAATAAAACATAAAAGAAAAATGGAGTCCATTTTGTGTTGTCTAGCCTTGGAGGGTAATTGATATGCCCTGTGTTGCTCCATTGAAAGAGACTGATGTTTTTCCCTCCCAGCAGGTATCAATTGCAAAAAAAAATTCTTGATTAGGGAATGGAACTTTTTATCTACTTTTCCATCCTAGGATTTTGTCTGCTTTGAACCTGGGATGCATAGAGTGGCAGTCTCTGTGAGTTCATATGTATATGAACTTGTTGTGTTTGGAAAAGATGGTGTTATTGAAGTTGCCCAGTAACTGACTACTATACCCAGCAAAACTATCACTCACAATCAACGAAGGGAAATTTTTTTATAATAAAAACAAATTTAAGAAAAATTTTTTAATCAATCCAGTTCTGCAGAAGACACTAGAAGAAAAAATTCACTCTGAAGATTAACTGCATCCAAGAGAAATAAATAATACCAAAACATTTAATACTAAATGCGAGGGGAAAACACAACAAAATAGTAGAAATTAATAAATAATGCTCATTAATAACTTACTGATAACATTAATAATTTTTAAAAGATATAGACTAATAGATTGGATTTAAAAAGAAGATACATCTTTCTGCTGTATTCAAAGAAACATACTTCACCATCAAAGACTGACATTACCTTAAGGTAAAAGGATGAAAAAAAATATTCTAAGCAAATGGACTCTAGAAGCAACTCATTTCTATATCTGGTTAAATAGTTTTTAGACCAAAGCAAATTAGAAAGCCTAGTGAACCTAACTACATACTCATTGAAGGAGAAATCCACCAAAAGGATATTGCAATTCTAAATGTTTATGTAGCAAACACAAGGACACCTAAGCTTGTAAAAGAAACACTCATGTACCTAAATTCATATACTGAGTCTCACATGGTAATAGAGAGTAGTAGTAGTAAGAGTAAGTAGTAGAGAGATAGATTGGTGACCAAGAGCACATACGGTCTTGAAGAGAGGGCCCTAGCTCCTAGTTTACTTGCCAATTTGGGCTATTCACAGCATCCTGTAACTTCAGCTTCAGGGGATCCAACAATCTCCTCTCTTCTAGACTTTGGTAAAATGCATCCAAGCAAACATACCAACACAGAGACAAAATTAAAAATAAGGATAAATCTTTAAAAATAAAATTCTTTAAAAATATTTTAATAGTTTAAGAATATTGCTTTGATCACATTTATACTCTACTCTTCCTCTTAACTTTTTCCAGTTCTACCCTTATCTACCCCCCACAGCTTTGTATACTTTTAAAGAATACCTTATCAAGTCCAATTTTGTTCTACACATATATATTCCTAACTACAGAGTCATCTGCTGAAATATAGTTGACCTACCAGGGACTCTGGGGGAAAAATATCCTTCTTCTCCAAGAGCAATCAACTAATCAGAGCTCCTCCAGTGTGGGTTAGGAATCATGGATCCCTTTCCAATCCATGCTAAAATGTTGATCATCTGCTAACCTTTCACAGAGAAACAAAATGTAGCTCATGAATGCAATGGTTCTGTCATGTCTCAAAGACACAGTTCTATTCTGGTCTTCCCTGACCCCTGTGCCTTATAGTCTCTCCACTCCCTTTCTGAAATGATTCCTAAGTTTTCATTGGGAAGTGATATAAATGTTCTATTTGTGGTAAGTACTCCACTGATACTTATTCTCTGTACTTTGATCAATTGTGACTCTTTTTTTGCTACTATCTAACTACTGCCTGTACAAAGAATCTTCTCTGATAAAATCCAAGAGATTTACTACCCATTGGTATAGATACATGAATTTAAGTAGCAGTTTGATAACATATCCATTTAGCAGAACAATCGCAAGTACTCTCCTGGGGCCTGCAAGTTCTCCAACAATAGGTCAGATTTACAGTACCAGACATGTGTTTCTTCAGAAGGGATATGGCTTAAATCTGATCGGAAAGTGGTTGGTAAATCCGATAATTACAAGCCATTCTTGTACCATGGGGAATACACCAAAAGAACATATCGAAAGAGAAACAAAAATCTAAATTAATGAAATACACACACAAAAATATCAATGAATGAAGAGCTGGTTCTTTGAAAAATTTAACAAGATTGAAAAGCCATCGGACAATTTAAGCAAAACATGGAGAGGATTTAGAGAAGAAATGGAGAGATTACAAAAGACACTAAGGAAATCACATATCCTATCTGGGTGGATGAAATTTTGACTTTCAGTGTATGTATTTTCTTAAAATTCAAGCTCATTGTTAAATAACACCTTACAACCACTGGCTATGGACAAAGTGGTACAAATTAGATTCAAAACTGGAAACACCAAAGGCCAGTCAAACTTTCCAAACTATGCTTTAAAACATACAGCTTTTAAAAATCGCAGATTGAATACTAATTAGAAGAAATGTGTCTCTGTTTAGAAAAAGACAAGAAGTCTGAACTGGAAAGAAGTCAATACACTGGACCTCAAAGCAATTACAATCAAAAGACTCAAGCTATATTTCTCCAAGGAGGCATTCCCATGACTTATTTAACTAACACTTATCAGAGAACATATTTTTGAGAATGTTTCTCCAAATGACTGAACCAATAATGGGAACCAGTTATGCTACACACCTGAGGTGTCTGTGTTCCACCTCAAACTTTCTTATTTTTATTGGCTATTTTATTTATTTTCATTTCAAATGTTATCCCTTTTCCCCATTTTACCTCCACAAACCCCATATCCCATTCCCCTGCCCCTGCTTCTATGAGGGTGTTCCCCCACCCACCCACTCCCTCCCACCTCCCCACCCAGACACTCCCCTACACTGGGCATCCAGACTTCACAGCACCAAGGGCCTCCCCTCCCATTGATGCCAGATAAGGCCACCCTCTTCTACCTATGCAGCTGAAGCCATGGGTTCCTCCATGTGTACTCTTTGGTTGGTGGTTTAGTCTCTGAAAGGCCTGGATGGTCTGATTGGTTGATATTGTTGTTTTTCCTATGGGGTTGCAAACCCCTTCAGCTTCTTCAGTCCTTCCCCTAATTCCCCCACTAGGGTTACTATGCTCAGTCTGATGGTTGGCTGAGAGCATCCCCATTTGTATTGATTATTAAGGTCTGGCAGAGCCTCTCGGGACACATCTATGTAAGGCTCCTGTCAGCAAGCACTCCTTGGCATCAGCAATAGTGTCTGGGTTTGGTGTCTGCAGATGGGATGGATCCCTAGGTGGGCCAATTCCTGGATGGCCTTTCCTTCAATCTCTGTTCCACTCTTTGTCCCTGTATTTCCTTTAGACAGGAACAATTTTGGGCTAAAATTTTCGAGATGGGTGGATGGGCTGATAAGGCTATACCTGAGAAATAGGGTTTATTTATAATACTTTCCATTGTTGAATTTGTTAAGCAAATGTTGGCATTTCCCCCCAAAATTCCTTTTAAACGATATTTATAGATCTTAATGTTGAAAGTAAGATATAGACAGAAGGGAAGGAACAGTCGGTAGAAGGGCAATTACAGAAAGCATTAAGTTAGAAGTGCAAAAGGAAAATTCCACGAGGAAAGAGACAGAGTAGGAACTTGTCTGATTTGTATCACTCTCAGTTTCAGGGTGTAAAAGCACATTTTATAAACTTTCTGGCATGAGGTCCATGGAAAGAGCTTCATAAAAAGCCTTGGCAGGATACAAGCCATCCAGGGAGAAGAGGAAGAGGAATAGAGAAACTGATAAGGAAGAAGATGGATGTGGTGCAGACAGCCCTGACCTTGATCTCTTGGGCTTTCTACCAGTGAGTAGTTTGGTCAAGATGTGGAAGAGTTTAAAACCCAACAGAGCATATCTGAAGGGTTACTCATTCTGCATCAATTGAGTCCATATTGCCTGTGTTGCCATTGCAATCACACCAATCTTGGCTGAATAATAACGTTCAGTTATTACTTGTCTCCGCCTACTCTGCCTTCTTATCAGCATGATGTGTCCAGGATCAAGGGCGTATGTGGTCATATGGTGCCTCCATCACTAAGAAGTGGTTCCAAAGATTTGGTTTTATTTGAGAGGCTGGATACTGGAAGGAAGAACAGATATGAGAAGTTATGTCAGTATAAAGTGCTGATGTTAATGTAGACAGAATAAGTTCCATCAATTATTGAAAATTCCTATTCTATAAATAAAGGAGAACCAAAGTACTCCTAGGATCCATTCAGTTAATGTATTCTTGGATTCTAATAAGTTGCAAATTACTGTTTTTGTTAGGTCAATATGGAATGAAAAATTCCATCTCCTTTTCACTGTTGTACACTCCCAATGTCCTGAAACCCGTGTCCTATACTCTAGAAGGTCTCTCCTTAATAATTCTACAGACTCTTAGATACTTTGCCTCGTGGGAAACTGATATGCCTCCAGGTGAACGTGCCTCGTTGGGCTTCATGCTTTGAGGTGTTCAGTGGTCTGAACTACAAGGAAGGTTTGCCAATTAATGAACAGAGGAAGCACAAGTGCTGCGTGCCTTGCTCAGCTCTGCATGGGGACGTTTGAATTCTCAGATTGTCTTTGTAAAACTGGTGCTTGTTCACTAGCGGGTCAAACTCTAGCCAATCCACTCAGAGCAATTCCAGCTAAATCCAAAACTCGACCACCACCCCCCCTTTTAGATTTTCCACTACTAAGCTCCCAGGATGCGACCTGACAGAAATAGCTAAGTTTAAAAAAAAAGCAAAGAAGTAAAGGGACCATAAAGGCCTCTCTCTGTGACGTCTTAGACAGAATTCCACTGAATACATTTTACAGCATTTTCAAGATAGAGTATATGCTCTTAATATTTATGAGGTCTGTTTATAAAGAAATTCTCCATGATTCACTCTGGAATATTTTCTTAGGCTTTTTTAAACTTTTTTTTTCCTTGACGGGGCCAGCTTTCTCACAGACTGCCTTATAAAGGAAGTTTTCTCAGTAGTGTTTTCTATAAATTCTCCTCAACATTTTCCTACCAAGAAAATTTCCTAAGACAATGTTCCTGTGAATAAAATCACACTTTGCCTGCCAAGAATCATCATTTTGGGGGAAAAAATAATCTTAGCAACAGTCTTCTAGGTCTTGTAATTTGAAGGAACATTCCACAATATAATCAGTGCAACACATTTAAGGGTTTCTTTCTACATGTTGCACATGACCACAGTACAAAATCATGCTGGCTGTGATGATTTACATAGTTTTTTTTAATAACGTCCTTTAAAACTTTTTCCCATCAAAATACAAAGCAATAAACAATTGTTGCTGATACTGATTTTCCAGCCCTAGGATGGGAAAGTTTTCTTTCCAGGAGTTATTTCAAGTGATTAAACAGAGATGTTCCTGCCACTCTGACCCACCCTCACCCCCCACCCCTGCCACAGCTAGGCCAACTCTGTCTTAGGAACATGGATCTTTAGAATAGATGGGTCGTGCTTGCTTGGGGAAGAGATGACCCCAAGGTTATTGGAAGTATTGGCCACTTATCAATTCCCCCCTTGTGTATATGACATAAAAAGATGAACTTAGCCTAATCTTTAAGAGAAATATTACTGAAGAATATATCCAAAATCTCTTGTGATATAGAGTGGAAAATTAAACATTTGCCAGATATTTCATGGTTTTGTCAATTTTCCCATTAGCCGTGTTCAGTGGAGAGTTACCCTGCCAGGGCCTTACGGAAACAGCATTCAGACTTGATGCTTTAGGCAATTTATAAAGAAAATTAAGGGGCTATTTCCTAGGTTCTGGAGTAATGTTTTGACAATCACTTTAAAAGTAACTTTGTCGTGTGTCCAAATATAATTTAATTCAAAGGCGGTGAATGTGTGTGTGCGTGCACATGCATATACAGACATTCATTCATGCATAGGCTAATATTTGGAATATGTCTAAGTATATTGACTATTTGTAATCACTCTTTTGTGTCTTGAGTAAGACAATAATGAATTCTAACACAAACACTACTAATTTACTTTCAACCACAGAGGAATATGTGTGAGAGACATATGCACAATGGACTTTTCTAACCACTCAAGAAAAACAAAGCCATGTCAGTTTTCAAGAACACCAATTCTGGCATATTCTTATTTCAACTACTAGAATTCAATTCTAATTGGTACAACAGCATTTTTATTGAATGTAAAGATCTCTTTCTGTTGTGGGTCTTTACTTTAGATATTGAGTTAAGCATTTATTGTGTCTACTCAGAAAGTGTATGTGCTTGTCTATCAGAAATTGGCTCCAAAATTTCAAACTTTGAGAAAATGATGCTCATTCACTGAAAGTAATGGTCCCCAATTCATACATCATAACAGGGCAGGGTTGCTCAGTCAGTTGGCTTTAAAAGTTAGAGCAAATGTGAGAAGCTAATCAAAGAGCGAATCAGCTCATTAACCCATGAGAAACACTAATTAGTGTGGTCATTGCATCGGTATAGGCATATTTGGTCAGTTTGTCCTGCCAAGAAATGCTGTGCAGAGGAATTATATTGTTCTGAAAAGAGTCCTAAGAGGAATGCTCCTTTAAAGTCCATGGTAAAACCTGGTATTGGGGTGTTGGGACTATGCTTAACACCACTGAAATGCAACGGTTGTGGCTGTGCTTCGTGACCTGTAAAAGCCACGAGTTTTCCCAGCAGTGGTATGATTTGGTTCCAGCACAGTTAACCTGAAAATGTCAAGAACAATGAGTGTTAAAGATCAATTATTTCTAATTTCCATGTAATTAGCCTCTCTGAATTCAGAATTTAGCATCTATATTTGACTGTCCTGAAAGTTTCCCTCCAGTCTTCTCCATCTGCTGCCGGAGAAGGTCTGGATGATCTCTTGGAAAAATCTGGACTTGGACTCCACGTAGTGTCTGCTCTATATTTGGCTGCTAGTTACAGAATTAAGTCCAGTTGAGATCCTATCCTCTTGGGTGTAACAGTGACTACAGTTCATCAGTGGGACGTAAGGGCTGTGAGTCCCTGGAGCTGGAGTTGATGGGTATCTATTCTGGGTTTCTAAGGAACAGTTTTCAGAGGCCATGAGAGATGAAAGCCTTCTTATTGCAAATCCACATCTTAGAAATGAGTTCAGAGACTATGGTACCACAGATGGACAAAACAAAATTTGTAAGCTTAATCCACTTAGCTTAAACCCTAAGCATCTTTGATTGTTTCTATATGCTCGGCCCAGGGAGTGGCACTATAAGGTGTGGGCTTGTTGGAGGAGGTGTGTCACTGTAGGTGTAGGCCTTAAGACCCTCATCTAAGCTGCCTGGAAGTCACTATTTTGATAGCAGTCTTCAGATAAAGATGTATAACTCTCAGCTCTACCTGCCCCATGCCTGTCTAGATGCTGCCATGTTCCCACGTTGATGATAATGAACTGAACTCTGAGCCTGTCAATGTTGTTCTTGGTCATGTTATCTTCTCACCTAACTAGCACAGTATCAAAAGCTGAGGAGCTAAGACTTAGTGGTGACAATGCAGCTCTGATTAAGTCTCATTATGGAATAGCAACCAAACAATGCATGAGCCTCTCCCAAATTTCTAACTCAAAGGATAGAGGTTCAAGAAATGCAGTAGACTAACTGCATTCTCAATACCAACTGCTGACTATGACATTTGACATGGTATCTTGCAGTAACTCCAACTAAAGAGATGGGAAGAGTATCAAATATCACATGACAAAGGTCACTGGGAAGCTAAGGTTGTAGTTCAAGTGGTATGGTACTTACCTAATGTATATGAAGTCCTGGGTAAAATATTGTGCATCACAACGAACTACACATAATAATATAAACTGGTAATTTAAACATTCAGAAGGTAGGAGCAGGAAGAACAGAAGTTCAAGGTCAGTCCTTTCTACAGAATGAATTTTGATGACTGTCTGACTACATAAGATCCTATTTTAAAAAAGAAAGGCAGAAAGAAAGAAAGAAAGAAAGAAAGAAAGAAAGAAAGAAAGAAAGGAAGGAAGGAAGGAAGGAAGAAAGAAAGAAAGAAAGAAAAACAGAAAGACAGAATTTGATAGCAGTCTGTACTACATAGCATTCTGTGAGGAAAAAAATGAAAGAAGAAAAAATACAAAGAAGACAGAGAGAGAGAGAGAGAGAGAGAGAGAGAGAGAGAAGGGAGAGGGAGAAGGAGGGAGGGAGAGAGACAGAGACAGAGACAGAGTACATAGAGATAGATGGGGAAAGTGAGTTCTAGTCTTGAATTTATGACTCCATTTGTCCATAAAGCCATGTCAATAACAATTTATGTCAGTTCTTAAAGTTTCAAGAGGACTATAGACCTTTTGCTTTCCTTGATGCAATTTTGTCCTTGCTAGACAATAAGCTGGGATACTGCTGAGAGAAGAATGAGCTGCATCAGGCCTGAGAAAGCTATCCTTGCTAAAAGTTAATTGCATGATGGTTTTTGGATAGCACTTTTGCATGATCTTGATTTACAAACAAGGATTTCACCAAAACTGCTTTCCTCTGAGATTCTGAACATCTGGGAGAAGCCAGGCTGATAGTGTTTGTGACCTGCCCTTTGTGCACACTAAATGAGTCTCTAATGAACTAACTTCCTTGGTAGATAAGACAGCAGACGTTGCAATCCATTGCTGGCGGGATTGAGCACGTCCTGTGTAACTCCATTGAGAGAGCATTCTAGAGTATTGTGTCTAGCTTCCTCAGGACTTTAACCCATGGGCTTTTTCCTTGGTTTCCTTTTCCTGCAATACACCACACTATGGATCTCGCTGTAAGCTAGATTCTCTGACATCCTGGTATCAATAAATCTAGGGAGGTGCACATTGCCTATTGAGGAAAGAGACTACAGGAAACACTCAGTGCCATCCTAGATTAGCTAACCATCAGGTTGCTAAAGACCCCTGCATGAATGGGTTCCCACACAGTCAGCTGTGGGGTTCTTTGTTATTTAGAGGTAATGAGCATCATGTTGGGCAGCCAAGAACTGTCAAGAGTTCAGTAAACTTGTAGAAACCATAAGTGATGATTTGGGACACTGTCTATTGGTTATTTTTGCTTACCATATCTAACACAGAAAGTCTATGAATTGAGTTAGAACAACTCAACATCTTCAGATAAAGAAATTAAAATTCAGGGCTGGAGAGATGGCTCAGTGGTTAAAAGCACCCGACTGCTCTTCCAGAGGTCATGAGTTCAATTCCCAGCAACCACATGGTGGCTCACAACCATCTGTAAAGAGATCCGATTCCCTCTTCTGGTGTATCTGAAGACAGCTACAGTGTACTTATATATAATAAATGAATAAATCTTTAAAAAAAAGAAATTAAAATTCAGTTGGCAAGGAAAGCATTTGAAGAGGTTTGGTTTGACAAAAACTGACATCAGATGATTAAATCAATAAGGTGGAGAGAGCCAAAGAATTCTGTTCAATAGCATTAAAAGATGTTCCCCAGTGTGGTGTCTCATGGATAAATTCACTTTAGTCAGGGTCAGACATAAATACTACTTCCTTTTTGCTCTTGAATATTTGTGTGTGTGTGTGTGTGTGTGTGTGTGTGTGTGTGTGCACGCGCGCACATGCAGGCAGGTAAAAACATGACAGACAAAGAAGGACTTCAAGTGACCTGCTTTTCACTGTTCATCTTATTTCCTCAAGACAGGATATCTAATTGACCCTGACTAGACCATTTTCTGCCTAGATTCATGTACACTGACTCCTATCAAATCTCCTTCCCTCTAAACCTTAAAGTGTTACAGCTGTATGCTCCATATCTAGGTAATTTACAGAGTTAGTAGGAATCTGAACTCAGGTGCTAATGCTCTACCAGCAAGCTCTGCTATCCATTAAGCAACCTTGCATTCGAAGCATATTAATTTTAAATTATGTTCTGTTTTGACAGTGAAGTCTGTACTTAAAGACAATTTATCCCTCAAGGCCAGGCAATGTTTCTTGGATGCCATTACTAGGTATTAATATTTGAAGCTTAACTTTGGCTCTGTTTTATTGAGGCATTTGGGATTTAAAGAAACAAATGTGATCCCTTCATCAGTTGCTGACCCTTCTTTGGTTCTAATATTACTTTAAAGATAGAATGTTGGGCCTCTATGAAATAATCCAGTGCAGTAGTTTAAATGAGAATGTCTTCCATAGGCTCAGATATTTGGTTACTTGGTTTCAAGTTCATAGAGCTGTCAGGGTAGGTGGGAGCATCCTTGCTGGGGGTGTACATCACTAAGGGTAGGCTTTCAGTTTATAGCCTTGCAATATATATGTACTGGCTGATTTTGTGTGTCAACTTGACACAAGCTGGAGTTATCACAGAGAAAGGAGCCTCCCTTAAGGAAAGGCTTTTTCTGAGATCCAGCTGTAAGGCATTTTTTCAATTAGTGATCAGGGGGAAGGGCCCCTTGTGGGTGGTGCCATCCCTGGGTTGGTAGTCTGGGTTCTGGAAGAAAACAAGCTGAGCAAGCCAGGAGAAGGAAGCCAGTAAGTAACATCCCTCCAGGCCTCTGCATCAGCTCCTGCTTCCTGCTTGAGCTCCAGTCTTGACTTCCTTTGGTAATGAACAGCAATGTAGAAGTGTAGGCTGAGTAAACCCTTTCCTCCCCAACTTGCTTCTTGGTCATGATGTTTTGTGCAATAGAAACCTGACTAAGACTGTGTGTGTGTGTGTGTATCTGTGTATCTTATGTGTGTGTATAAAATTTTTTTCTCTGTTCTCTATTTGTGGTTAAAGCATAAACCTTTAACTTCCTGCTCCTAGGCCATGATTGCTGATGGCTATTATTATGGTGGTCTCTTATACCTCTGAATCTGTAAATTTTTTAAAAACAAACTCTCCTGTAAGAAAGTTACTATTGGTCACAGGGCTTTATCACACCAACAAAAAGGGAACAAGGGTATTTTCCAAAAGTGGGACTAAATAAAACAAATTTTCTTATTTATTATTATGAGTTGAAGCAATGAGGTGTATTATATAAAGAAACTACTTTAATGATTACTTAGAAGATAAAAGTTGCTATCAAAAGAGAGCATCCATGACATCAAAGATATGGTAGAACGTTCAAACAGAGCTTGATAAATTCAGCTTTTGAAAATCAAAATGAGAAAAACAATGTCCATTTTTCATGAGAAACACATTTGCCTTTTTTTTTCTTTTTTTTTTTGGAGCTGGGGACCAAACCCAGGGCCTTGGGCTTGCTCTACCACTGAGCTAAATCCCCAACCCCACATTTGCCTTTTATTTGTGAAATCTGGAAAAAAGCTATTAGTTCACACAGAATCTAACAACTTTTGCAAGAAGCATTTGATATTAAATTAAGGAAAATTAATAAACTTCCTGGATTCATTCAAATGTGCATTTCTTATAATTCAGTTATCTCCTGGGGATTCGTTACACTTAATCTCATTAATTTTAGTGGTTGTTTTAGTCCAGCGTATTAAACATATATTTTTCTCCAACAGATATATAAGAGATGATTTTGCAAACAATGAAAAATACACAAGGTAGTTTGTTATGGAGTAATTCAAAATTAATGGAACAGAAACCTTAAATTATGATGGCTTCAAAAGTAAACTATTTTCTGTTCTTAGTGGATATAGGGGTCCTTTAATCCTAGATGTATATATCTTATAAACTGTTTTTGTTTGTTCTGATTGTTTCATTCTACTAGATCACAATTACTTTATATCTGAAATAGCATGTTGTTGTTTCACATATGGACACACACACACACAGAGTGCTCAAGTTAGATGGCGAGTTACATACTTAAATGTGTGAGTGACTAGCACCGCTAGTTAGTAATGGCTTTTAGCATTAGTGGCTATGAACAGTTTCTTCACTCAGAATTCAGAAGAATCTCTTCACAGAGATTATATAAGGACCATAGCTGAAAGAAACAACCAACGTGTGGTAACTCCTTTGTCCTCTTTTTGTCAGTGCTAAACAGTCAAGGTCCTTTACACAGGTGAAGAAAACTGTGTTAATTTTTTGACTTAATTTGTGCACACATATGTGTACCCACCTTTCTGTATGTGTACTACATATGTACAGTGCTTTCAGAGGACAAAGGAGGGTATAGGATCCCCAGGACTGGCATTTCAGGTAGCTGTGAGATGCCAGATGTGGGTACTGGAAATGAACCTGAATCTTCTGCAAAAAAAAGCAGAAGCTCTAAACTACAGCATCTCTCCATATCCCAGAGTAGTAGTGAGTGGACCGGTAGCACTTGCTTGGGTGCTAGGGTAAGACTTCAAACAAGACCTTGAGCTGGGCCCTGAGTCTTCTCTGTGTTCATTCACCAAATCTCACCCACATATCCAGTGAGTTCATGAAAGCTATCAAGTTGAAGTGGGTTATATAATGTAGCTTATTGTTACCACGCCAGTCTTTCTGTCTTGATGTCACCAGGCCACTTCCATCACGGGGCAATAAGAGTTATAAGAAGTAGAAAAATTAAGAGATCAAATTATAAAAATTATAAGAAGCATAAGAATTAAGAAAAATATTACCTTATCTTTTAAATCTTAAAAAGACCTTTTAATAAAATCAATATACATGTAGAAGAAATTATATAATTTAGGAAAAAAGTACAAGTGTGAGCTCTGGAGTACACCTAAGCTATGATTACACTACTGCGTATTAATTTGAACTCATTCTTCAAGAAACAATGGATGATTTCTATTTTCCATCAACTGAACTTGCAGCCACACAAGGTTAGATCACAAAGTATGCTTTAGCTTTAGATAAAACATAAATGATTTTGAGAAAATAATAGGTTGAAAAACACTTTCTCTCTATTTTCCTTTGCACAGAGGTAATGGAATCAGATAATTCTGCCCGTTGCATGGTTTCTGCTGAACTGGGTTTTACTGAATCTAGTTAGGTACCAGAGAGAATGCACAAGTCTAAAACATCACCATTTTATTGGAATACAGAGACAGCATACGTACAAACAGTTCAGCTGGCTCTGATCTGCGTAACAGGAAATGTGATATGAAAAAGGTAGAGAGATGGTCCACAAGGGTCACTGCAGGTCCTGGAAGAGCTGTGAGCGCACAGCTGTCCTTTGTTCTAATAGAAAGAGACGAGACCATACACCGCAGACAAGCTGTTTCCACAAGCTTTTGAGATACCTTTGAAACTAATATCTCCAATGTGATTTGACCCTAAATTTATCTTATTATCTTTACTTATCTAAGCTTCCTCTTGATTCTTGCTTACTAAGAACGGACCCAAAAGTCTACTAGAAGTCTAACAAAATCAAAGGGTTTATGTTTTGAAATTAAACCAATTTACATTTTGATATTACTGGGCATCTCCATTAATAGGCTAAAACTTTCCTCTTGTGAAAATTGAAGAGCCAGGATTCTGAGCATATGGTAGCATTGACTCAGGTCTAGGTCTATGTCTTCATAAATCCTTAAGGTTGGATAGAAGGAAGAGTAAATCTCAAAACTCCCATGGACCACCCCACCTGTACCACCCACCTGTGCCACCCACCAATGAAAATGCCAACATAATGCCAAACACAGTGAGCAAACAATCCCACACCAGAACAAGACATCATGCTCTCTGCATTTGTGTAGGAAGAAGAAATAAGACAACAAAAGTGTCTACCTCACCTGAGAAGAGACACACTTGAAAACAGCCAGTGGGTGCCTGTAGGAAAGCTGAGAGCAATTCAGGAATGGAAGGTGGAACCAGGAAAAGCGTGGTCAGGTGTGCCAGTCCTGAGGGTAAGGCCCATCAGGGGAAGGAAGAAGACCAGCAGACGCCTGACTTAGAACAGTCGGATTGCTGCATCCCAGATCAGGGGCCTTGCTGAAGATGCGACTGTAAACAGAGAAGCAGAGTGAGGTTTGGAAAGGAAACAGCAAATTTAGAAAAGCATGGGATTGGGGGCACCAACATTAACACACACAGACATACACACACATATACATACACACACACATATACACATATATGTACACATATACATACACAAAGACACACATACATACACATACATACACACCCATAGACACACATACACAAATATACATATACACATATATAGGCACACACATATACACATACATGCCCATACATATACATATACATAAATATACATACATACACAGACACACATATACAAACATACACATACATACACACATACAGAAATAGACACACACTAAAGGAAACAAAATATAGAGCTGCTGCATTTTTTAGCACGAAGTTAGAAAAGTTATCTTACACCCGACTCCTTTTGGAGGTTCTGAGATTCAGCTCTGTCACTCAGTGGGTGACTTCTTGCCCAGTGAATGTAAAATATATGCTTGATTTCCAGAACTGAAAATTTAAATTAAAAAAAATCTAAAATAAAAATGAACAATAACTCCCCAAGTCAAATTGCCTCCAGGAATATTTTGAGAGAAAGGGGGACCAAAAGAAACAAAGGAGGAGCCTTAGATTTATTGAAAGAACATGGGAGACCTCGAGAATAGAACAAATCCTCATATTTCCTCATTCAAAAATGAACTAAACGTCTAGGAAAATGATAGAAGTTCAGAGAAGCAGCACATACCATCGCAAAGCTTTTGACCAGGAGAAGGAACTGAGGAAACAGTAGAATCAAAAGAAAAATATAGTGAAGAATGGAGGACAAAGTTTAAAGAAACACAAGAACATAAAGTCTGGTGAGAGAGAAGAAAACAGAGCAAAATTTATGCACAAAAAGTCAAGAAAATTATATTTAAAAGAGTTGAAACTGTCAGCACAAAACCATAGCTGTCATCCTACCAGAGATAGTTGTCTCTTCTAAAGCTACGTACGAGTGACCACAGGCTGGGAACATAGACTCAGATTACCCTAAACTCCAGATTCAAATTGGTAACCATTTTATGAAGTTTTGCTTAGTTTAGTTTTTTTTTTTTATCAGAAGTACAGTGAAAGAAAGAAGAAAGAAGGAGGGAAAGAAAGATGAAGAGAGGGAGGAAAGGAGGGAGGATGGAAGGAAGGAAGGAAGAAAGAAAAAAGAGAGAGAGAGAAAGAAAGGAAGAGAAGGAGGGAGGGAGGGAGGGAAGAGAAGGAAAAGAATGACAGTAAAAAAAAAGAAAGCAAAACAAAAAAACAAAAATCAAGAGGTTTTCAAATAGGCTGCTGTAGGTTTCAGATGCTCTCAACAGTATTGTTAGCCTTTGGGCAAGCAGTTGCTTGTGTCATAGGACATTTCAGTAGGATTTCACCTGATAGTCACAAGACACTAAGTTATACACAGAGGTAGGTAATGAATAGCTTTTAAAGGGACCAAGACAGAGGGAAGAGATATGGCTCAGCAGTTAAGAGCAGGCACTGTTCATATAAAACACCTGAGTTCCATTTCCAGCACCTCCAGAAGCTCATACAGGGTGTGCAACACTCTCTTGGCCATTCATCATGCACACACACACACACACACACACACACACACACACACACACACACAGGACAATTAAAAAACAAAAGTAAAATGCTAAAAACCAAAAAAGAGTCAAATATAATTAGTAATTAGACTCCGAACTTGAATCATTCCAACTCTCCACAATCCCAAATATCAATTAGCCTTGTAGAACCTAATATAGACGTGTTTCCTCTTAACGTCAGTTCATAAAAGAAAGTGATAAATATTAAGTATATGCAAACATTAACATATAGATATTCACCTCTGGAAAAGACCAAAATAAAGACTAAAGCAAATAGTCACAGATCTAGCGTCTGACATCTAATAATCCAGGCAGATTTACAGACCCAGATGTGAGGAACCCAGTAGCTTATGCACTGCTGTCTTCAATGACACCATTTACAGGACGGGTTTCATGGTGATCTCATTTCTATCTTGCTAAATTCTCTTTGAACCCACTTCAGCATTTTGTTATCAATAATCATGAAAATGTGCCACAGAATGCTTCTCTCTCCAGCCTCTACTGGATTTTGATACATTATCTCTCCAAGGATGAAACGAGCCAATTCAGCGAACTCAAGGCAGGTTAGATTATATTAACTTCAGGAATTACTGGGAAGCTGCTCCCTGGTGAGTTCACTGACCCCAAAGACCAAGGCCAGGGAAGTCAGCAGGGGAGAGAGAAGGGGAGATGGAGGGAGAGAGAGGGGGGAAGGGAGAGGAAGAGGGAGGGGACAGGGGAGAAGGAGGAGGGGATAGGGGAGGAGGGAGAGAGAGGAAGGGAGTGAGCAAAATTTCTGGATTATATTAGAAATAGCCTCTGAGGGGAAGGGCAGCCCAGTCCCTGGGCTAGAAAGTTCAAGGATGGGGACAGGGTATGCCACGTAGGAACTGAGGGATGCTGGGAGAACCTGCAGGTCTGCTTTGCTATGTAAAATATGTACCCTAGTCCATTGTCCTGGATCAAATACCTTTCCGCAGTTGAGTTCACTAAGATGTTTATTAGAATGTTCAAAAGGTAAGGGTAATATGGATTTCCTTGTCTTGGCCCAAAGTTAAAGGAGATTCTTCTAAACTGTTATGATCCATATTTATGGCATCCTTTTGACTCTCCTTAGAAAACTCTTGGAGCTTTCTGGGATGTCAGGAGACTTGGTTTAATGGCATAGCCATTGGTCAGCATAAGTGGTGGCATAGCAGTCTGGTATCACTGGGTTATTATCCTGTCCTCTTAGACAATTCATGACAGTATAACTGCTTGCTCCCTAAATATGAATTTCTACAAATAGTTTCAGCTAGCTGTTTGTGAGAAACATTAAAGACACAAATATTTCAGTTGAGTTTGGAAACATCTTGTGCATTGTCCTGAGTTAGTATTTAGATAGACATACATTAGTATGTTACATATAAATGTGTGTGTGTGTGTATTTCTCCACATTGTTGACATCCTCATTACCAATATCATATGTGTGTACATATATATGTTCATTTGTATGCATACTAATATATATATATATATATTTACACACTTGTTTATTTTTCCAGATTGTTGGCATCCTCATTACTAATATCATGATGTTACTTTCCACTGAGCCTATGCTTAGGTTTTCTACTCTGGTTTTCTTTTCTTCTCCTTTTTTCCTTCTTCCTTCCTTCTCTTTTATTGAGACAGGATCTTACTATGTAGCCCTGAGAGGTGTATGGCTCACTTGGTAGACAAGGCTGTCCTCCAAAACAGAGATCCATCTACCTCTGCTCACTGAGTACTGGGATTTAAGTTGTGGGCCACCACACCAGGCTTTTACAGATCTTCAACTTTCTCAATCAAGCTTCCCACATGAATTCTCTTAAAATGTCCATACATTGCCACTTTGCCTAGTAATATTCACTTGAGGGGTTTTTCTGCCTCCTCCATTTCTCCTTTGATAGTCTTCTCCCTCTGCCTTTTGTCTTCCTCCATGCTCCTTTCCATACCTCTGCATGAGGCATTCTCTGTCTTCACGGTGACCTTTGCTCTTGACACTAGAAGGCTCGGTTGTTATTTATCCTGTAATGCCTGGGACACTTGTGGTCAACAGACAATTGTTCTTCCTCAAAGACAAATAAGCACGTATCTTCTGAGAAACTCTAGTCCCTCCACTTCCTGAGCATTTAAGGTCACTCATACCCTATGTGAATAGTTTCTTGTTCTCCACCTGGTTCACTGTGTGTGTAGTAATCTATGAGCCTTCATCTGAAGAATCTGCTGCTTATCTTTTTTGATAATTTCTCCTTTGACACAAAGAGGTGGTCTATAGTTTTTAATCATATAGAACAATTTTTAATGTTTTGTTAATAGTATCTAATTCAACAGCAAAACAACACATTTTAAAGATTTACTTAGAGAATTTCATACATCCTTCTACTGTGTTTTGATAAATCCACTCCTACTTTTCCCTGATGTCATTCATAAGTCCTCATAACAATGCTGTCTCCCAACTCCATACCTTTTTCAACCCAGAGTCCCCTCAACTCTACAAACATGTACATGGTTGTAGGAACACTCTAGAGATAGCAAATAAATAAATCACAGCTGTAGAAGAAGAAATCCCAGTCAAAGTCACAGAGATATTTTCAATAAAATCAAAGAAACAACAAATGTTTTACTATTCACTTTTACAAGTCTCTTTATTTTCTGGCATCTGATTAATTTTATTTTAAAATTTATATATTATTTAATTATCAAGGATACCTTTAGATATATCAATGATAAAAGATGATAGACACATACATACAAAGATAAGTAGCATAGATAGATAGATAGATAGATAGATAGATAGATAGATAGATAGATAGATAGATAGGTGACTGAAATAAGTGTGTCCTCCATAGGCTCATATTAAGAGGTGCGGACTTTTGAAGGAAGCATATCACTGGGGACGGGCTTTGAGATTTCAAAAACCAGGCCTGGTATCTCACTCTCTGACTCAGGATCAGGATGTCTCTCTGAACTACTCTCTAGGACCATTCTTGCCATGTCTACTGTCATGTTTCCCACCCCCCCCCCGATAACAATGGGCTAAACCACTAAAACTGTAAGAAAGCTTCCACTTAAATGCTTTCTTTTATAAGAACTGGCTTGGTTGTGGTGTTTTTCACAGCCATAGAACACTGACTAAGAGACTAAGGCACTGACTAACACTGAATAAGACAGGCAGACTGACAGATAGTAGATAATAAATAAATGATATAGGTAGGTAGGTAGATAGATGATAGATAGATAGATAGATAGATAGATAGATAGATAGATAGATAGATAGATTACAAACACATAGATTTTTCAAGCTTGTTACATTACATACTCTTTTGTTGCTATGATAAAATACCATGACCAAGACAACTTATGAAAAGAGAATAGGTTTTTTTTTTTTTTTTGGTCTATGATTCCAAACAGGTAAGTCCACCATGGGAGAGAAACCTAACAGCTACTGACAGAGAAGGCATCAGGAAGAGGAAGCCGAGAATTTGCATCTTCAAGTCTGAGAATGGAGCAATGACAACAAATTAGAAATGGGCAAGGTTTTTAACTCCTTTTTACCCCCCAGTAACATACTGTTCCTCACAAGGCCATACCACCTCAACTTCCCTGACACAGTGCCACCAGCAGGGCCTGACCTATGGTCAAACTACCAAGCTTGCTTTTCAAACTTTCCATACAGTTTACTAGTATTTTGCCAGAAAACAACTGGAATGAATGGAGCACAATGTCATCAGTGCCTCCCCTTAGAAGGTGTCCTGCTACCTGTCTGACGCTTTAAAATCATTGTACCTTCTGTGGTGACTGGTTTGTCATGGTTTCCTTTTCCTCTGGATTTCTTCCAGAATGTATGTCTGTGTGTTTATTGCCTTACTAATTTAAAATGGGATTTCATTATTTCTTGCTCCAACTTCCTAGTGTTCCTACTTTAGATTGCCCTGTTCTAGGATTACAGACCCATTCCCTTAAGCTTGCCTTCTCTCTGGCAGGAGAGTATAACATACCTTTCATCATTTTAATATTTAAAATACCCAGTGGTCATATTTATCTCTTTTTCTTTTATTTCTTCATCCTTCCTTAGTCTCTGGGGGATTAATAACATTTCTATTCGTCTCCTTATATGATCCTGTGAACTTCAGATTCCACTTCCTATAGTCTTTTAATAGGGACTCACAGCAGCAACTCCCCCCAGGAGGGGCTGAACTGAATTATTGGACGATTTTGCTCCAAGGTTTCCAGTTTCTTGAAATAATCAGTTAGCAGGTCCTGTAGAACTCCAGCATGGAGACAGATAGTAAAAAACCTTCTAGACCCCAGCCATATAAATCAGTCTAATAAATAGCAATGTGTGTGTGTTTGTGTGTGTGTGTGTGCATGCACACACACACATGCCTACTTCTAGAGAACTCTAATACATAGTGTTATGCCTAGTGTAATGACTGTAAAGTTATGCTTCCCACTATTGTCTCCCCTTCCATGCTTAGTTTCATCTTTAAATCCTCAACTCACACCTTTATTTGTCTACAATATTTTTTCATTGACCTAGTAGGCGGATCATAAAGAGCAGATTCCTCATCTTCCCCTTAAAATTGACTTTCCCCAGCCTTACATCTTTCACGTAATTTCAACTGTTTTCTAATGACCCGAGGCTAATACTTTAGTCATTGTTTGCTCCTCCATTTCTTTTACATTCTGTACACTAACAGGCACTTTAGGTTTGATTCACACACTTTTCATTCTACTAAGTATAGCTACTATACTAACGTGATGCCAACCATCCCCAGCTCTCACTTGTAGCATTGGAGTAGTCTCTTGATAAGTCCGTACCAACTGTCCAAAGCAACCAGTCATGCAACCAGTCTACGGTAATGTTCCAAAAGCTGGTGTCAGAGCAAGTCATTCATCTCCTCAAGACTTCCTTCCTCCCTCCCTCCCTTCCTTCCTCCCTCCCTTCCTTCCTTCCTTCCTCCCTTCCTTCCTCCCTTCCTTCCTTTCTTCTTTCCTTTTTTCCTTTCTTTCTTTCTTTTTTCCTTTCTTTCCTTCCTTCTTTCCTTCCTTCCTTCCTTTTTCATAGTTTTCATTTATATTGTGGTCATGTCTTTAAAAACCCTATCTAATGCTCTCTCTGATTCTTTCTGCATTTCATATTGCACATGGTTCTCCTCATCCTGAGACACTGGCACTTGTATGTTTTTCAAAGATTCAAAGCACATTCCATTTTCAGTAGGTTGAAGGTTTCTGTTTATGCATAATATTCATAATAATTCATAATTAATGATATCAATTGACCAGAAGCACCTTCCTTAACAAGTTCCCAAATAGTATCACATTGTCATACTATGATTGTAAGCCCAATCTTATTTTATCATGCTACTACTGACATATACACTCATACACACACAGACATACACATTCTGAAGTTTCAGAATGGAAAAGAGGATAGACCTAGATTTTATGTTATTGCTGTTGTTTATTTTTAATCATTACTCATCATAAATACTGTTTTAATAACTTGCTATTCAGACATCCTAGATCTCAAAGGGTTGTGATTATAAATTTCATTTTCTGGGACTTTCAAAATATAAGTCAAGCTATGTCACACCTATATTAGTCCAGACTTATGACTTATTTGCCTAATAGCTGGGTAGAAATTGTGCAAAGGGTGAGAGTCCATTAAGAACTGCTAATAGGTATGTATCTCAAAGTCTTAAAATGTATAGTGTCTGTGTCTCTCTCATTACATGGCACATGCCTCTTTATATTTCATCTTTGAGATCAATAAGTATGGTAAAAATATTTTTAGCAAGAAATAGAGTTATAACCTCCCTAGGGAACATTAAGAACAGAGAAATGAGCAGAGTGTGCATAAAATTTGATATGTGAGACTAATAAATTTTTGAAAATGTGCTGTGTGACAAGCATACAAAAGGCTACTGGAGATGAAGAAAACACTTGTGTTGTATGTGGAATCCATTAAAGAATTTTTTAAGATTCTTTTTGTTTGACTTGTCATGGGAAAACAGACTTAAAAGTTCTCATCACTTTTGGATTTGCTTTCATAAAGTTATTTTTTAAAAAATGTCTCGAGTATCTGTACCAAATCACTCTATGTTTTAACATAATCTATTTTCTAACAGGTTCTAGTTCTTCTACTTAAACAACATTTTTTTTGCTTTTTCCTAGGCTTTACATTTACATCAGTATTGTGAAAAATGAATGTTTCTTTGAACAATGTATCTTTAAATTCTTCCAGTATTTTTCTCAAAATGTTAGATATCACTTCCATATCACTATGCAGTATTTTAAATTACAGAATGCTTTCATAGAAACCATTTCCCCTTTTGATCATAATGAGTATAAACCAAATGTACATTCTGTCTTGCCTATGTGAAATGTGAAGTCCTGAATTTAGAATACTAAGAACTATTTACTAATCCCACTGAGACGCTGGACTTAAAGTAGAACCCTTTCTTCACTAACTAAAGGTCAAGCTTCTCCTATGATGTTTGACAGTGGACATATTTGCTCTACCAGTTTATGTGACGAAGGATCTGATGTGTGATTGATCTGCAGAGGATCAAATAGTGTAAATCAGAAGCAATCCAGAAAACTATAAACATTACATGTAAATATTTCATGTAATGGAGGAATACTGTACTACAGACATGACAGGACTTGCTGTGTAGAAAATAGGAATGATTGTCATTATTCCCATGGTACCTTTGAAAATTCAGCCCATTAACATTCTCCCAGGTTGGTCAGGGAAGATTCTTAAGACATGTGAGGCAGCCCACAAGGGGCTTCCAAGGCTCTTCCAAGGAAACTAAAAATTTTCTACCTCTCCTTGAGGATATAAAAGCAAGAAGAATTGCTTGGGATAGAAGAGACTTATCTTTGTCAATGTAGCTGTTAGTAAATTTCCCATGATCTTGTAGGCAACTCCAACTAAATTTATTGTTCACCAAGGTAGACTTAGATAGAAATATCCTTTGTTCTGTACTCAGTGCTCTGTTTAGAGTGAAGAGATATCATGTCTTCCTAGGAAAATCTATCAGAACCTAGCAATATAGGTATAGAATAGGGTAGCAATATAGGTATAGAAATTATATGCATATGTGAGCAAAGGTGATTGTTATTTTTATAAGCTGCCATTGTTAAAATCTAATCAATAAGGTCTCCTTCTGGGTAAGTATTAATAAAGAGAAAACTTCAAAAGTAATATAGAATGTGACCAAAATCTATAAACATGGCTATATCAGGTTTCCTGATTTAGAAAACATTTAAAATCAAAGTATGAATAATTGAGGATATCTTAACATGCTAGTTGGTGCTAGGAAAGTTATTGCAAAGAGGTATAACTGAAGAATATCTTATTCATGGGTCCATAGCTCAGATCTTCAATCTGGTCTGGATCTAGAAATGGGAAAAAGTTTATGGTTCACCAGAACATTTTGAAAATTCTCTTCTGTGACACAATGAGACTTTTTCTTTCTCACTAATTGACCCCATGACTTTTGTGATCCAGGGTAAGATATTATTGTACCAATAGATTTATGCTGTGGATTTGGTTAATGTTCATCTAATCTCTTAAATTTAAGACCAAGCTGATTAGAGATAAGATAGAAGACTATAAAAGAACATGTTAACAGAGAGGAGAAGGAAATCAAATTCATCTGGCCATAGTGAGGTGGCTTTAGATGCTTCCTGAATGACAACCCCATAGCTTTATAGAGAGAGCAATGCTTCTTCATTGAGTGAAGGCATTATTAACTGACACATTAGGGAAAGAAATGAATTGTTAATATTAGCCAACGTTAGCTTGTGTCTTGTCTATTGCTATGATGACTCACAAGCACCTGCATTGTGGAGGTTGTTTGTAGCCCTCTTGGAGGCTATATGGAGTTCATCCCGCCAAAGTGTGGGGAACTATGGAGATCATCCACACAAAGGCTCAGGGACTAGCTCTGTGTTTTTCTCAGTGAAACAGCCATTGTATGTTTTGTGGTGGATCGGGTTGGGGCATGTTGCTTTTGTTTTGTGTTGGTGGCTGTGATAGGCTTTAAAAAAAAAACTCATCTGAATGAATCCTGTGTCTCCTTTCCCGTAGATACTGTAATAGGTAAAATATTTATTTGTTGATTTAAAAAATAATTAGATGAGGTAAGGAGTCTCATTAAGTTTGTGTTTATCAAGGCATGAAATCTGACCACATAGGTAATCCACCCATACTTACTCTATCACAGGAGGCCAATTCAGGTCACCTCCCTGGGTGGGATCTCTAGACTGAGAAGGGTGTACACAGTGGCAAGGTACGTTCCTAGTGACCCATCTCCACCCTCTCTAGTGAGACAAGAGCATCCCCTAGGGGATCTGGTGCTCACAGCATTGGGCAGATTTCCCAGCACTGTGTGTAATTTTGGTGCTGCTTCCTGGCCTCATAATAAAAGCAGAGGCGGTTCTTTACCAGTTTCTGCTGGAAAGCCATTGGTTCCCATGAGTTTTCCATTGTTGTCTCTGGCTGGCAAAGAGAAAATAACAAAGAGGGATGAACTGTAAGTGTGTGTGAGATAGTGACAGTGGGGGAGGGGGCAAGGGAGAGACTAAGCAATAACTTTCCTCAAGAACAGCAATGCTAACAATATTTACAACTTTTCAGAATAAACTGTGCATAATCACATTGCCATTTGGAATTACCTATGTAGTGAATCCTTAAACTATTAGGCCTGCCTGTTACAGTCCTTTGTTTGTCTGTTTGTTTGTTTTTAATCACAGTGCCTAAATATTATTTTCAATTGCCTTTAGCAGGCAACGTCAAAAGCTCTGGGAGACATATCTTAAAAAATATTTGAAAGTCAAATTTTGGATTTAGAACACATTAGAAAAATCTATATAGAAAGAAGTGTACCTCAGAAAGATTTTGTGTACCTCAGAAAGGAACAAATTCAACTTCTACTGCCTTAACTCTGTGTGTGTGTGTGTGTGTGTGTGTGTGTGTGTGTGTGTGTGTGTGTGTGTGTGTGAGAGAGAGAGAGAGAGAGAGAGAGAGAGAGAGAGAGAGTTTGTGTTTAAGTCTGACTTCTCTTCTAGAATGTACAGAGCTTATGAAGATGGATTATCAGAATCCACAAATCATTTCTGGTTAGTTGTAAAAGGAAAAATAACAATTTTTAAATCATACTTCCTTTTCATTCTCGAATATCTAAATATATAGAGAATGAAACATGATCCTATCTATTCCTTAGTTTCCAACCTCTCATTTCCCATAAATCACTTCCAACAAAGATCCTCAAAAACAGAACTATTCAACTTAACAATAGCATCAAAAAATATCAAATTACAAGTTCTTTGAGTGTGTTGTTTCCTGAATGAGTAGCTGCTCACTGGAATTAACTGTCACAAATACCTGTCCCATATACTCGAATGGCTCTGCTTTCCCCTAGTTTATGCTGCTTAGAGAAGTCTGATTATGCACCTTTATAAATTACTTGAGCCATTGAAGGGCTGTCTGAAATTTTCAGAACCCTTTTTACAGAAAAAATGAGGAAGGAGTCACTTATTTTGACATTGTAACTATTTCAAGCAAAACAAATACGTCTGACGATTACACCAACCACAAGATTCTTTATTTGTATAGGACCTTGTGCTATGATGTAAACACACATGAAGCCAGACCAAGCTTGGTGACACTGGTACTTTTCCACTGGGTTTTGTGTGCTCTCTAGCTCCTGATTCTTTTCTTGGATGACCATTGGATGAAGCCCAAATTTGTCAGAACTCCTTGAATACATCTGAGCCCTACCTGTTAATAATATTCAGTTCAGCCTTTGACTCATTCTTGTTTCTAGGTAACTCGAAATTAGTATTTAAAGCAATTCTGCTTGACCTTTTAAGGTATTAATTACAGTGTGCCAAACCACACCATTTCCCTCTCCTATTCCCTTCAATAGATACAAAACAAATAGTTTGACAGTAGATAGATGATAGATAGATGTAATGTACTTTTGTTTATTTGTGTTTTATATTATCTTTTGATAAGTTCCAGTTATATACAAATCATAAAGAAAGCAGGGCATTCAAATTAACATCTAAAAGATCTGTTGAGCTTTATCTATTTTGTTTGCTGAGTCCTATTATAAGAGAAAATATTTTAGCCATCTAAATAATCTCATCTTAAAATTCTTTACGATGGCTATGTTTCATCAACAACTGACATACTCTAGAATTACCCATGATGAGAATTTTAATGAAGGATTATCTAGATCAGGTTGCCTATGAACATGCCTAGGGAAATTATTGAGGTTAACTGATAGAGGAAGACATGGGCTAACTGTGGATAGCACCGTTCCCCAAGACTGGGTCCTGGACTGTATTTGAAAACTGAGAAAGTGAGCGGGGCATGACTGCGTAGAAATTACTTAATCTCAATTATTATTTACAATAAGCCTTAAACTCCATAAGATCTTAGCAAAGATCTATCCTCTATATTATTAGAATCGATTTTCCTATCCATATTCCCAAGTTATTACTTATTATATTTTAGCTGGGCTGCTCTTGACACCTATTGGCCAGCACTCAGGGTCATGTTTTCTTGACTCCTAACCTGTGGCACCTTTCTCCTCCCCTTACTCTCTTCTTCCTCATCTCCCTCGACCTCCCACTCCCCCACCCCACTGAGAATACCAAGCATTTTCTATTTCAATTCTGTCCACCTATAGGCTGTAAGCATCTTTATTTACCAATCAAAAATAACTTGGTGGCAAGGTCACATAGTGTCACTTAGGTGTGGACACTCTTATTTCTAGGGCAACCAAGTCTTGGGGACAGCAGTTAGCATTTCAATACATAGCAACAGACCAAACCTCCACACACTCTCCTTGCTCTTGACTGGGGGTGTGACCGCACAGTCATGCACACATTCATTTTTCTCTGCTCTTGACTGAGGGTGTAACCAGCTACTTTAAGTTCCTACCCCCTTAACTTCCTCATTATGAAGGTCTGTATCTTAGAACTGTGAGCTAACAGAATGCCTTTTCCTCAGTTGCTTTCATCACGGGCGTTTTACCACAGTAACAAGAAACAAAACTAATTAGACATATGCAGTTTGCACAGTCACTTTCACCTAGTAGAAATGGAAATGGTGGTTAGGGGAATACTCGACATGTGCCATGAACTTTTAGATTCCACCCACCATTTTATCTTATAACTATCCTGTGAAGTACACTTCGGCGTTCTCCATTAGCCTGGAGAAGTCTAACTCAGAGCTCGTGGTCAATTCCACTCTACTGTGGACAACAAGACTGAGTTTTATGGGGCGCTTCTATTGTCAAGTAGTACATGAATAGCTGAGAAATCCCTCTGATCCCTCCTCTCCCAGGAGATAGGAATGAGAGTCCACCAGCTGTGGGGTACTGACTCAGAGGACCTGACCTCTCAGCTATGGCTTCAGTGATAGGTTTCTCCATCCCCTGCCAAGGAGGTTAGTTATGGGGCTCTCCACATACTTCATGGATCTGGATGGAACCATATCACTGAGAGTCATTTTCTTCATTCCCTGCTCCAAGTAGAAAACAAACAAAGATGCTTCTGTGCTCCTGAAATGCTGTGAACACTTTCAAACCTTAGCTTCCTCCTATTTTTGTGGGGCAGACTCCATCTTCTGAGTATGTATATTCTGAGGCCTGAAGTAGGTGGCATCCTTGTTGTTGTTGTTGTTGTTGAGGAGGAGGAGGAGGAGGATGGGGAGGAGGAGGAGGATGGGGAGGAGGAGGAGGAGGAGGAGGAGGAGGAGGAGGAGGAGGAGGAGGAGAAAAGATAGGACCTCTTTTCTTGCCCTGGATTCCCCATCCCTATACCTTTCCAGCAAGGATTTAGCTCTTCTCCCTTGGAGATCTCTCTGCCACTGGTTCTAGTTTGCATTCTGTTGCTGTGATAAAACACTCTGACAAAAACACCTTAGGGGAGGAGAAGATTCATTTGGCTTATACTTCTGTCATTGACAAAAACCAAGGCAAAAAGACAAGGTGGGAACTTGAAGTAAAACCAGTAGAGGGAAAACTTGCTGTCTTGCCTACTCTGTCTCAGTCCTTGGATCATGCTTAGCCAGTTTTTTATATTGCCTGTCTTAGGGTTTCTGTGGCTGTGATAAAGTATCATGACTAACATAAAGCTGAAGTAGTTTATTTGGCTTACACTTCCACACTATAGTCCATCACTGGAATAACTCAAGTCAAGAACTCCAATGGGGCAGGAATCTGGAAACAGGAGCTGATCCAGAAATCACAGAGGAATACTGCTTACTGGCTTGCTCACCATGGATTGCTCAGACTGATTTCTTATAGAACCCAGGCCCACTAGCCCAAGGATGACACCACCCACAATGGGCTTGGTCCTCCCCCAATCAGTCACTGATTTAAAAATGGCATACAGATGGATCTTATGGAGACATTTTCTCAATTGAAGTTCCCTCGTTTTCGGATAACTTCAGCTTTTTTCAAGTTAACATAAAACTAGCTATCACGCTGGTTGCTGCCGCTGCAGAGAGCCCCTGGGCAGCACCCCACGAGCGAACCTGAGCCTCGGGACCACAGGTAAGACCAAATTTTCTGCTGCAAGAAAGCTGCCTGGTGAGCTTGGGACACGGAAGCAGAATTTCTCTAGGAGGCACGGTCTGTGTTTACCGGAAGTCCCACACCCGCGGATCCCGGCCCCGAAGCAGCTCTCTGCTCCCAGACCCGGTGAGAGAGAGACTCAACCGCCTGGTCAGGTGGGCACTCCTGAGGCTGCAGAGCGGAAGAGACCACCAACACTGCTCACCCCTGCCCACATCCCTGGCCCAAGAGGAAACTGTATAAGGCCTCTGGGCTCCCGTGGGGGAGGGCCCAGGAGCGGCAGGACTTCTGCGCCTGAGACACCGCCGGAACCTGAAAGAAACAGACCGGATAAACACTTCTCTGCACCCAAATCCCGTGGGAGGGAGAGCTAAACCTTCAGAGAAGCAGACAAACCTGGGAAACCAGAAGAGACTGCTCCCTGCACACACATCTCGGACGCCAGAGGAAAAAGCCAAAGACCATCTGGAACCCTGGTGCACTGAAGCTCCCGGAAGGGGCAGCACAGGTCTTCCTGGTTGCTGCCGCTGCAGAGAGCCCCTGGGCAGCACCCCACGAGCGAACCTGAGCCTCGGGACCACAGGTAAGACCAAATTTTCTGCTGCAAGAAAGCTGCCTGGTGAACTCAAGACACAGGCCCACAGGAACAGCTGAAGACCTGTAGAGAGGAAAAACTACACGCCCGAAAGCAGAACACACTGTCCCCATAACTGACTGAAAGAGAGGAAAACAGGTCTACAGCACTCCTGACACACAGGCTTATAGGTCAGTCTAGCCACTGTCAGAAATAGCAGAACAAAGTAACACTAGAGATAATCTGATGGCGAGAGGCAAGCGCAGGAACCCAAGCAACAGAAACCAAGACTGCATGCCATCATCGGAGCCCAATTCTCCCACCAAAACAAACATGGAATATCCAAACACACCAGAAAAGCAAGATCAAGTTTCAAAATCATATTTGATCATGATGCTGGAGGACTTCAAGAAAGACATGAACACACTTAGGGAAACACAGGAAATCATTAATAAACAAGTAGAGGCCTACAGAGAGGAATGGCAAAAATCCCTGAAAGAATTCCAGGAAAACACAATCAAACAGATGAAGGAATTAAAAATGGAAATAGAAGCAATCAAGAAAGAACACATGGAAACAACCCTGGATATAGAAAACCAAAAGAAGACACAAGGAGCTGTAGATACAAGCTTCACCAACAGAATACAAGAGATGGAAGAGAGAATCTCAGGAGCAGAAGATTCCATAGAAATCATTGACTCAACTGTCAAAGATAATGTAAAGCGGAAAAAGCTACTGGTCCAAAACATACAGGAAATCCAGGACTCAATGAGAAGATCAAACCTAAGGATAATAGGTATAGAAGAGAGTGAAGACTCCCAGCTCAAAGGACCAGTAAATATCTTCAACAAAATCATAGAAGAAAACTTCCCTAACCTAAAAAAAGAGATACCCATAGGCATACAAGAAGCCTACAGAACTCCAAATAGATTGGACCAGAAAAGAAACACCTCCCGTCACATAATTGTCAAAACACCAAACGCACAAAATAAAGAAAGAATATTAAAAGCAGTAAGGGAAAAAGGTCAAGTAACATATAAAGGGAGACCCATCAGAATCACACCAGACTTCTCGCCAGAAACTATGAAGGCCAGAAGATCCTGGACTGATGTCATACAGACCCTAAGAGAACACAAATGCCAGCCCAGGTTACTGTATCCAGCAAAACTCTCAATTAACATTGATGGAGAAACCAAGATATTCCATGACAAAACCAAATTTACACAATATCTTTCTACAAATCCAGCACTACAAAGGATAATAAATGGTAAAGCCCAACATAAGGAGGCAAGCTATACCCTAGAAGAAGCAAGAAACTAATCGTCTTGGCAACAAAACAAAGAGAATGAAAGCACACAAACATAACCTCACATCCAAATATGAATATAAAGGGAAACAATAATCACTATTCCTTAATATCTCTCAATATCAATGGCCTCAACTCCCCAATAAAAAGACATAGATTAACAAACTGGATACGCAACGAGGACCCTGCATTCTGCTGCCTACAGGAAACACACCTCAGAGACAAAGACAGACACTACCTCAGAGTGAAAGGCTGGAAAACAACTTTCCAAGCAAATGGTCAGAAGAAGCAAGCTGGAGTAGCCATTCTAATATCAAATAAAATCAATTTCCAACTAAAAGTCATCAAAAAAGATAAGGAAGGACACTTCATATTCATCAAAGGAAAAATCCACCAAGATGAACTCTCAATCCTAAATATCTATGCCCCAAATACAAGGGCACCTACATACGTAAAAGAAACCTTACTAAAGCTCAAAACACACATTGCACCTCACACAATAATAGTGGGAGATTTCAACACCCCACTCTCATCAATGGACAGATCATGGAAACAGAAATTAAACAGTGATGTCGACAGACTAAGAGAAGTCATGAGCCAAATGGACTTAACGGATATTTATAGAACATTCTATCCTAAAGCAAAAGGATATACCTTCTTCTCAGCTCCTCATGGTACTTTCTCCAAAATTGACCATATAATTGGTCAAAAAACGGGCCTCAACAGGTACAGAAAGATAGAAATAATCCCATGCGTGCTATCGGACCACCACGGCCTAAAACTGGTCTTCAATAACAATAAGGGAAGAATGCCCACATATACGTGGAAATTGAACAATGCTCTACTCAATGATAACCTGGTCAAGGAAGAAATAAAGAAAGAAATTAAAAACTTTTTAGAATTTAATGAAAATGAAGATACAACATACTCAAACTTATGGGACACAATGAAAGCTGTGCTAAGAGGAAAACTCATAGCGCTGAGTGCCTGCAGAAAGAAACAGGAAAGAGCATATGTCAGCAGCATGACAGCACACCTAAAAGCTCTAGAACAAAAAGAAGCAAATACACCCAGGAGGAGTAGAAGGCAGGAAATAATCAAACTCAGAGCTGAAATCAACCAAGTAGAAACAAAAAGGACCATAGAAAGAATCAACAGGACCAAAAGTTGGTTCTTTGAGAAAATCAACAAGATAGATAAACCCTTAGCCAGACTAACGAGAGGACACAGAGAGTGCGTCCAAATTAACAAAATCAGAAATGAAAAGGGAGACATAACTACAGATTCAGAGGAAATTCAAAAAATCATCAGATCTTACTATAAAAACCTATATTCAACAAAATTTGAAAATCTTCAGGAAATGGACAATTTCCTAGACAGATACCAGGTATCAAAGTTAAATCAGGAACAGATAAACCAGTTAAACAACCCCATAACTCCTAAGGAAATAGAAGCAGTCATTAAAGGTCTCCCAACCAAAAAGAGCCCAGGTCCAGATGGGTTTAGTGCAGAATTCTATCAAACCTTCATAGAAGACCTCATACCAATATTATCCAAACTATTCCACAAAATTGAAACAGATGGAGCCCTACCGAATTCCGTCTACGAATCTACAATTACTCTTATACCTAAACCACACAAAGACACAACAAAGAAAGAGAACTTCAGACCAATTTCCCTTATGAATATCGACGCAAAAATACTCAATAAAATTCTGGCAAACCGAATTCAAGAGCACATCAAAACAATCATCCACCATGAACAAGTAGGCTTCATCCCAGGCATGCAGGGATGGTTTAATATACGGAAAACCATCAACGTGATCCATTATATAAACAAACTGAAAGAACAGAACCACATGATCATTTCATTAGATGCTGAGAAAGCATTTGACAAAATTCAACACCCCTTCATGATAAAAGTCCTGGAAAGAATAGGAATTCAAGGCCCATACCTAAACATAGTAAAAGCCATATACAGCAAACCAGTTGCTAACATTAAACTAAATGGAGAGAAACTTGAAGCAATCCCACTAAAATCAGGGACTAGACAAGGCTGCCCACTCTCTCCCTACTTATTCAATATAGTTCTTGAAGTTCTAGCCAGAGCAATCAGACAACAAAAGGAGATCAAAGGGATACAGATCGGAAAAGAAGAGGTCAAAATATCACTATTTGCAGATGATATGATAGTATATTTAAGTGATCCCAAAAGTTCCACCAGAGAACTACTAAAGCTGATAAACAACTTCAGCAAAGTGGCTGGGTATAAAATTAACTCAAATAAATCAGTTGCCTTCCTCTATACAAAAGAGAAACAAGCCGAGAAAGAAATTAGGGAAACGACACCCTTCATAATAGACCCAAATAATATAAAGTACCTCGGTGTGACTTTAACCAAGCAAGTAAAAGATCTGTACAATAAGAACTTCAAGACACTGAAGAAAGAAATTGAAGAAGACCTCAGAAGATGGAAAGATCTCCCATGCTCATGGATTGGCAGGATTAATATAGTAAAAATGGCCATTTTACCAAAAGCAATCTACAGATTCAATGCAATCCCCATCAAAATACCAATCCAATTCTTCAAAGAGTTAGACAGAACAATTTGCAAATTCATCTGGAATAACAAAAAACCCAGGATAGCTAAAGCTATCCTCAACAATAAAAGGACTTCAGGGGGAATCACTATCCCTGAACTCAAGCAGTATTACAGAGCAATAGTGATAAAAACTGCATGGTATTGGTACAGAGACAGACAGATAGACCAATGGAATAGAATTGAAGACCCAGAAATGAACCCACACACCTATGGTCACTTGATTTTTGACAAAGGAGCCAAAACCATCCAATGGAAAAAAGATAGCATTTTCAGCAAATGGTGCTGGTTCAACTGGAGGGCAACATGTAGAAGAATGCAGATCGATCCATGCTTATCACCCTGTACAAAGCTTAAGTCGAAGTGGATCAAGGACCTCCACATCAAACCAGACACACTCAAACTAATAGAAGAAAAACTAGGGAAGCATCTGGAACACATGGGCACTGGAAAAAATTTCCTGAACAAAACACCAATGGCTTATGCTCTAAGATCAAGAATTGACAAATGGGATCTCATAAAACTGCAAAGCTTCTGTAAGGCAAAGGACACTGTGGTTAGGACAAAACGGCAACCAACAGATTGGGAAAAGATCTTTACCAACCCTACAACAGATAGAGGCCTTATATCCAAAATATACAAAGAACTCAAGAAGTTAGACCGCAGGGAAACAAATAACCCTATTAAAAAATGGGGTTCAGAGCTAAACAAAGAATTCACAGCTGAGGAATGCCGAATGGCTGAGAAACACCTAAAGAAATGTTCAACATCTTTAGTCATAAGGGAAATGCAAATCAAAACAACCCTGAGATTTCACCTCACACCAGTGCGATTGGCTAAGATCAAAAACTCAGGTGACAGCAGATGCTGGCGAGGTTGTGGAGAAAGAGGAACACTCCTCCATTGTTGGTGGGATTGCAGACTGGTAAAACCATTCTGGAAATCAGTCTGGAGGTTCCTCAGAAAATTGGACATTGAACTGCCTGAGGATCCAGCTATACCTCTCTTGGGCATATACCCAAAAGATGCCTCAACATATAAAAGAGACACGTGCTCCACTATGTTCATCGCAGCCTTATTTATAATAGCCAGAAAATGGAAAGAACCCAGATGCCCTTCAACAGAGGAATGGATACAGAAAATGTGGTACATCTACACAATGGAATACTACTCAGCTATCAAATACAACGAGTTTATGAAATTCGTAGGCAAATGGTTGGAACTGGAAAATATCATCCTGAGTGAACTAACCCAATCACAGAAAGACATACATGGTATGCACTCATTGATAAGTGGCTATTAGCCCAAATGCTTGAATTACCCTAGATCCCTAGAACAAACGAAACTCAAGACGGATGATCAAAATGTGAATGCTTCACTCCTTCTTTAAATGAGGAAAAAGAATACCCTTGGCAGGGAAGGGAGAGGCAAAGATTAAAACAGAGACTGAAGGAACACCCATTCAGAGCCTGTCCCACATTTGGCCCATACATATACAGCCACCCAATTGGACTAGATGGATGAAGCAAAGAAGTGCAGACCAACAGGAGCCGGATGTAGATCGCTCCTGAGAGACACAGCCAGAATACAGCAAATACAGAGGCGAATGCCAGCAGCAAACCACTGAACTGAGAATAGGTCCCCTATTGAAGGAATCAGAGAAAGAACTGGAAGAGCTTGAAGGGGCTCGAGACCCCAAAAGTACAACAATGCCAAGCAACCAGAGCTTCCAGGGACTAAGCCAGTACCTAAAGACTATACATGGACTGACCCTGGACTCTGACCCCATAGGTAGCAATGAATATCCTAGTAAGAGCACCAGTGGAAGGGGAAGCCCTGGGTCCTGCTAAGACTGAACCCCCAGTGAACTAGTCTATGGGGGGAGGGCGGCAATGGTGGGAGGGTTGGGAGGGGAACACCCATAAGGAAGGGGAGGGGGGAGGGGGATGTTTGCCCGGAAACCGGGAAAGGGAATAACACTCGAAATGTATATAAGAAATACTCAAGTTAATAAAAAAAAAAAAAAAAGAAAAAAAAAAAAACTAGCTATCACGTATCCTAAGACCCCCTGCCCAAGAAATGGAACCACTAATAGTGAATTAGGCCCTCCCACATCCATTTACAATGAAGACAATCCCCTGTAGCAGTAAATAATAATAAAAGATTCTACCAACACTTGCTAGTGCCTGTTCCAGTGGGCCACATGGCATCTGCAGGGATATTTTCATCTCAGTCAGCAAAGCATCTCAACTGTTAAGCTCCTAATCTCCACCCACCTTGCTGCAGGCTACTCTGAGCCCAGCAGCAGCCGCCCTCTTGCAACTCTCTAGCTGAGGACTCTGCTCACATTCCCAGCATCTGGCCCCTGTGGTTACAGTCACAACTCCCAGTAACCTGTTAAAATTGAAACTCAATAAGTTTGTAATTAACAATCAGATTTATATCAGTAAATCCTCATCCCACAAAATGTTCACACAGTAAACTCTAACCAATTATTAATGTAAACTGCCCACCTACCTAAGACAAATTGTCCTATAAAGTCTGTCCTTTATGAATATTCATAACTACCCATGGCCCTTTAAGGCCACACAGATCTGGGTCATCCTCCTCCTTCTTGGTTCTTCTCTTCTTTTTCTTCTCTCCCACCTTACAAAACTGTCCCCGCCTTACTTTTTCACTGCCCAATCACAGGTCTTGCCTTATCTTGTGCTTGCTCTCACCTGCATATAGACATCACCTATCATTCCCCACAAACATGCATGACTTCAGAAATTCTATGATTGAGGCTTCTCCTCTGAAATGACTCTAGGCTCTTGTTAAATTGAAAATTAGAGCTTTTTATCTGTGGTCTTTCTCTATTTTTTTTTACTTGACCATGGATCATTGAATAGAAAGTTGCTTCACTCCCATGTTTATGTAGACTTTTTGTTGTTTCTGTTCTTGTTGAATTCCATAATCCATAATTGTCTGATAAGATATGAGGGGGTTATTTCAAATTTTTTTTGTATTTGTTGAGAGTTGGTTTGTGACTGAGTATATGGTCAGTTTTAGAAAAAGTTCTGTGAGGTGCAAAGATGAATGCATATTCTTTTGTTCTTGGATGAAATGTTCTGTGGATATCTTTTAGGTCCATTTGAGTCATAACAGCTGTTACTTCTATTTCTCTGTTTAGTTTCTGTCTGGGTGACTTGTTGGTTGGCAACAGTGCATGCTTACTTCTCCCATTATTAATGTATGGGGTTTGATGTATGACTTAAGCTTTAGTAATATTTTTCTTACAAAGGTGGGTGCCCTTGCATTTGGGGCATAGAAATTCAGAATTGGTGGGTTTTTCCTTTAATGAGTTTGAAGTGTCCTCCCCAATCTCTTTTCATTATTTTTGGTTGAAAGTTTATTTTATTATACATTAGCTTTTCTCTTGAGAGTTGGGTGCATCTTATCTCTGACCCATTCTGTCAAATCATTCTCTGCTTTGTCACATTGTCTGCCCCTTAATTAGATGCCATTGTTTAGAATTAAAGGAGTGTACTGAAGGATTCAAGCCAAAGGGATTAAAGGTGTGCACCAAGGGTGTGTCTGCATTCCAGCTGGATCACACAGACCTAGAAGGTCTTTAGATTGGATCATAGCAGCCATACTGCTGGATTGACATTTCTCTTTAATTTTCTACGTTTTCTTTGGGTTGTAGTTTTCTCTCTAATATCTTCCACATAGCTTGATTTGTGGACGGATATTGTTTAAATTTGGTTTAGTGATGGAATAACTTATTTTCTACATCTATGGGGATTGAAATTCTTGCTAGGCATAGTAGCCTAGGCTGGCATCTGTCATCTCTTAGGGTTTGCAAAGCATCTTCCCAGGCTCTTGTGACTTTTGAAGTCTGCTGAGAAATCAGTGTAAAACTTATAGGTTTGCCTTTATATGTTATTTGGCCTTTTCCTTCACAGCTTTTAACATTCTTTCTTTGCTCTATATATTTACTGTCTTGGTTATCATATGGCCGAAGAATTTTCTTTTCTTGACCAATCTATTTGGTGTTCTGTAAGCTTCTTGTGCATTTATAGGCATCCCTTTCTTTAAGTTAGAGAAATTTTCTTCTATGATTTTGCTGGAAATATTATCTACACCCTTGATTTGGGGATCTTCTCCTTTTTCTATTCCTATTATTCTTAAGTTTTGTCTTTTCATGGTGTCCTAGATTTCCTTGACGTTTTGTGTCAGTAATTTATTTAGATTTAACATTTTCTTTAGTCGATGTATCAGTTTCTTTTATTGTACTTCTACACCTAAGATTCGATATCCCTTGTCGGTGATGCTTCCCTCTGTAGTTCCTTCTCTCTTACCTACGTTTTCCATTTCCAGGATTGCCTCGGGTTGTATTTTATTGCTTTATTTTTTATTTTCAGGTCTTGGACAGTTTTTACTCAATTTCTTAACATATTTGATTGTATTTTCTTGTATTTCTTTAAGTGATTTATTCATATCTTCTTTAAAGGCCTCTATCATCATAAGACTGGATTGAAGGTCATTTTCTTGTACTTCAGCTGTTTTGGAACATCCTGGACTTGCTGTAATGGATAGCTGGGCTGTTATGGTGCCATATGGACCTGGTTGTTGTTGATTCTGTTCTTATGCTAGCCTCTAACCATCTGGGTTTTGTGGTTATTATAGGTGTAGATGCTGATTACTAAGTTTATCTTTGTTGGACGAATGCTTTTTTGTTTTGTTTTGTTTTGTTTTCTGTTCGTTTATTTGTTGATTTTTTTTTTATTCATTTATTATATATAAGTACACTGTAGCTGTCTTCAGATACACCAGAAGAGGGCATCGGATCTCTTTACAGATGGTTGTGAGCCACCATGTGGTTGCTGGGAATTGAACTCAGGACCTCTGGAAGAGCAGTCGGTGCTCTTAACCACTGAGTCATCTCTCCAGCCCCTATTTGTTGATTTTTTTTCTTTTTTTTCGGAGCTGAGGACCGAACCCAGGGCCTTGAGCTTGCTAGGCAAGTGCTCTACCGCTGAGCTAAATCCCCAACCTATTAGTTGATTTTTATTTTCCCCCTGGGCTTCTGTTTCTTCTCTATCTTCTGGCCTGAGCGCTCTGGGTTTCTGGTGACCAGAGAGTCTTCAGGTACAGAATGGTGCCCCTGCTGGGATTTTTGTGGCCTGTGTGACCTCTGGGGTTTTGGGTGCTAACTTTGCCTCTGGGTGCCCTAGTACCAGCTTGACCTGGGATTCCTGGTACCTATGTAATCTCTGGGAAAGCAAGTGAGATTGTGGGCCAGAAAATGGAGTCCAGCAGAAGGGGTGCAGTTTGTGGCTGTTGAGGGTGCTAGTGAAAATTGGTGGCATAGGGCTCGGGGCCGGGTCTTAACTGATGTCTCTGGTGCCTGTGGGCCTCTGGGAAATCAGGTAGAATTGTGGGCTGAAAAATGAAGCCCAGGGAAAGGGGCTTTTTCTCATTATTTAAACAACCAATGCCTTTATTTTAGTGATGTTTCTGATCCTAGAATGTACTTACACTGTCATGGTTCTCAATATAACATTTACAAAATCCACATACTCATGCTTGACTGTGTATTGACTCAACTTAATGAATATAATGAAACAAAAGAAAAGGGAAATGTACATAAGGCAGTCCAGAATTCAACCATATGACAGGAAAATGCTTTCTCCTTCTTGGGACTTGACTGATATTTCAGGTAGGGTCATATAGGCCTTTCCCATTGGTTCTTAAAGGTTCAATGACTCCACAAACACTTCACTCCCATATTGTTCTGAACCCAAAAATATTTAATTCTGAAAGTCTATCCAAGACTCCAGTACAATACTCTATATTGTGTCAATGTAAAAAAAAAAAGTGGGGGGGAGCCTGGTTAGAGCAAGAGGCACTGTACAGTCTTAAGATACTATTTTATGAAGACATAGCAGCACCCTTGGAAGAGACTCTGCTGTGAGCTCTGGCTCAGTACAATTCCTTGAGATGTTTTGAAGCATTATATCATTGTACCCTGTGCCAAGTACAGCAACTGATCATAGAAGCTCCCTGCTGATAAGAGATGTAGATAGATCTCCTTTTGTTGCAAGGCTCCTAAGGCTCCAGGCATAGAGTTGATTATTAATTTGCTGACTTTCATCACATTATGTAAGTCTGACCTAAGCATCTCAATTCAACCTACACTTTGCTCCATTGCTTGTGAAATATATGATTTCTATGATTAAGACTACTTTCTCCTTAACACTTGCCAAAATTTCATGTGACAAGAATAGACTTATTTCCTCTTATCTATATCTATATCTTAGTGTATAATCTGATGCATTTATACACTAATAAGAAATACAAATGGACTATGATCACTATACCACTTTCTTTTTTAAATTTTTTATTGGTTATTTTAGTTATTTACATTTCAAATGTTATCCCCTTCCCGATTTCCCTTCTGGAAAACCCCTATCCCATTCACTTCCCCCCTGCTTTTATGAGAGTGCTCCCCAACCAACCCACTCCTGCCTCACTGCCCTAACATTCCCTTACACTGGGGCATTGAGCCTTCACAGGACCAAGGGCCTCAGCTCCCATTGATGCCAGATAAGGCCATCCTCTGCTACATATGCATGCAGCTGGAGCCATGGGTCCCTCCATGTGTTCTCTTTAGTTGGTGATTTAGTCCCTGGGAGCTCTTGGGGGGACTGATTGGTTGATATTGTAGTTCTTCCTATGAGGCTGCAAACCTGTTCAGCTCCTTCAGTCCTTTTCCTAAATCCTCCGTTGGGGCCCTCGTGTTCAGTCCAATGGATGGATGCAAGCGTGTGCATCTATATTGGTAAAGCTCTGGCAGAACCTTTCAGGAGACATCCAGATCAGGTTCTTGTCAGCAAGAACTTCTTGGCCTCAGCAATAGTGATTGTGTTTGGTGGCTGCATATGGGATGAATCCCCAGGTGGGGCAGTCTCTGGATGGCATTTTCTTCAGTCTCTGCTCCAGTCTTTGTTCCTGTATTTCCTTTAGACTGGAACAATTCTAGTTTAAAATTTTTGAGACGGATGGGTGGCCCTATCACTCAACTTGGGGCCATGCCTAACTTCTGGATATGGTCTCTACAGGTTCTCTCTCCCCTTTGTTGGGTATTTCAGCTAATGTCATCCCTGTTGGGACCTGAGAACATCTTGGTTTCCTGGCATCTGGGACTTTCTGTTGGCTACCCTAAGTTCCCTATCCCCCACTGTACACACCTCCATTCAATTTCCTGACCCTTTGTATATCTTTCTCCCCTGTCTCCCCCACACCTAATCCTTCCCCCCTTTCTTCCTCCCTTCTTCCTAAGTCCCTCCCACCCTCCAGTTATTTGTTCTCCCTTTTAAGAAGGACTGAAGCAGCCACACTTTGCTCTTCCTTCTCCTTGAACTTTATATGGTCTGTAAGTCATATCAAAGCCATCGAGATCAAGAAGCTGATGATGGCTCAGGAGGCGAACATGTGTGGCAATATGCCTGAAGACTTCAGAGTTCAATCTCTGAACCTGAGAGAAACATACTTTCACAACTTGTCATCGGACCATTACACACGCACTGTGGCATGATCTCTGAATCACAGCAAATAAATAAATGTGATTTAAAGGGGAAAAAAAGGATAGGGAAACTACCAACAATGTGGCTGAAACACTGTTGGCCTTGAATTAATGTCGGTCATTGAACATCTATTTGCTTCCCACAAATCTTTATTATCCCTGTCTCATGGAACACCTGCTGCTTGACTAGTAAGGAAAGTATACCAATAAAACCTAGAGAGCAAACAATAACAGGTTCTTGGCATAAAGCAAATATGTGCCAAAAGAAAATTTCACCGAAATCAGAAATTTATTTCAGGGAAGTTTGGAAACTCCTAAGGGTCTGCAGAAAATAAAGACACCCAGTTTTAAATAGAATGGAACCTTTTCTATCTTGTACTCTTTGCCTTTCAAAGGGGGAATGATACTGTTAAAAATCCAAAAGAGTTGCTGACAATTTTTAGAGCTTTCTTCACACAGTTGCTAAGCATCATGCATAGATGCTAGTTTTTCTGTAGGTCAGATGAAGAACAGACTTTCATCTGGTCCATTTTCCCACTTGTGCTTCAAAACTTAGCAGATAAAACAGTGCTTACATTATCTGTTATAGGTTGGGATTCTGAGTTGAGCTCATGGCAAACTGGATTGTCATGAGGATGGCCATGCAGAGCCCCCTGATATTAGTATATCCAAGCTCCATTGTGTAAGCAGATTCTCACTGACACACATATTCACCTTATAAACTCATTGGCCCTGGTTTACTAATGAGCCTTTAAAGAGATCAAATGCCTAACCCTGGGACTTATCTGATCATTTGACTTGGGATGTCCATCATGAGCTGCCCACTGTCTGAACCTCTAGTTCCAAAGCTGACCATCAACATAGTAGCCTCTCAAAAAGAAAAGATATAAAGATATAAAGGCAAGGCAGCAGATGGTTGTACTTTCTAGATTCCTATAGCTACTGCTACACTTTGTCTCCCCCAATCCACACTTATAAGAAAACCAGAATGAATTTCCAATGAAAAGAGACAAAAATTAAAAGTGGTTTAGGATCCCAAACTAAAGAGCAAATACACCCTCTCTGTAATCATTGCTGTCTCTGATAGGAAGTGAGGAGAAAGAGTAGCAAGTGAATTTCCAGAGATACATCTGGCTACATCCTTTGCATGAATTAAAAGATAGTTAGAAGGCAGCTACGCTCAGCACTATGCCACCAACTCTGGGTAGTGGATTCACAGGGGCACACTGTGAGACCTTGATGCCTCTTCATTCGCCAAAGCCTTATAACTATGATGTAACATGTGAAGACACTTTTGACAGCTGTATTTGTCACTGAAGACCTGGATACACAGGTGTCCTGTGTGAGAACAACAGGAATGAGTGCAATAGCAACCTGTGCCAATTTGGGAAGGCATGTGCCAAACTGTCCTCAAAAGATCTATATGGACACATTGCTGGCCCGCCTTACTCCTTCAATTACCTTGGAGCCTCAGGCTATGTTTGTATCTGTCAGCCTGGATTCACAGACAGAAGCCTAGCATAACTGTCCTTTGAGAGGCTCCACCCAGAAGCTCACCAAAACAGATGCACAGACTTACAAACCCACAGCTAAATGTGGGATAGAGATAGAGAATCCTTGTGTAAATGTTGGGGGAAGGATTCAGGAAACCAGAGGGGATAGAAACTCCACAAGAAGACCTACAGAGTCAACTAACTTGGACCTTTGTAGGCTCTTAGAGACTGAACCATCAACCAAAGGGCATACAAGGGCTGGAAGACCTAGGCTTCCTGCACCTATGTAGCAGATGAGCAACTTTGCCTTCATGCAGGTCCCCCAACAACTGGAGCAGAGGCTTACCCTGACTCAGTTGCCTGACTGTGGGTCCTGCTCCCCTAACTGGGCTATCTTGTCTGGCCTCAGTAGGAGAGTCCTACTTAGTTCTGCAATAACTTGAGGTGCCAGGGTGGGTTGGTTCCCTGGGAGGGACCTCTCCATTCTTAGAAGTGAAGGGGAGGGTTTGGGGGAGTGCTGTGTAAAGGGGAAGTGGGAGGACAGACGAGGTGGCTGTGATCAGGATTACACTAAATAAATAAATTAATTAATGGAAGAAAGGAAAAAGAAAGTAGGAACTATGGTATAGTGACTCATGGATGGTAAGTCATATTTTGACGAAGTAATTATGAATTAGTAAGGAAATAAAAACTATTTTGTTACTATGATATCTAAACCAGAAGTGGATGAGAACTTTTAAGACTATTCCCAGGGGAAAGTAAATTAGACCTGCATAAATACTTGTTACAGTGAAGTGACTGCCCTAAGATCTTCTCAGCGAAGTGTGGCACGAGATGACCTGCCCTGTCGATGTAAATTAGTCCCTTTCTGAGCCAGTCAGTTCTTAAGTCATGAAAAAAAATAATAACTTTAATCAAAAGATTTGCATAGCATAGCATTATCCTTCCTTTACAATGCAGGCCCAACTCTTGCTGGATCTCACTAGCCAAGTAATCAATAGCAGAGATACATGTCAACGTTCAAAATTATCATCATTAGGAGATTGGTGGAAGCTTGATTACACTGGGATCAGGTCCAGTATGGAATGGGTTCAAGCTTCATCTCTCTCATTCTTGATGGAGATTTGAGTTCTGACTCACTCTGATGCTCTCAACAGCCCCATCTGGTATCATAGTCAGTGCCTTAATCACCAACATGGCTCAGCAAACTCAACCAGAATTGTGATCAGTTTTCTTTACATCACAAAATACTGAGAAAATAAATGGATGCCTATTTATGTCCTCATGTCCCAGAACCCATGCTCTCGGATGACATGATGCTGTACTGACATTTCAGAGCTCAACTCTGGTGTACTTAGAGTCACTGCAGTAACCCAAGACTCTGCTGTTAGAGATGTGCCAAGCACATCCTCTTGCTATTGGGTTGCGAAGTCCAAATTCCTTTGCAAGATGAAACACGATGATGGCAAAATAAAAGTGGTAAAATCCAAAATTAAACATTCTATGGAAGTTCAAAAACTTCCACTTAAAGACCAACAGTCGTCTCTTAAAAGTCTTGGTTTTTGATTTTTGATTTTTGTTTTGTTTTGCTTTTAAGCAGAGTAGTTCTTTCAGCCTATGAGGGGGTGGAATATCTCCTGCATCTGAGCTCTTTCTCCCTGGACCCTGGTTATTCTCAAGCAGAGGTTCAGAGTCTAGATTCAGTCAGTGCCATATGCCTAGTGAGACTTGTTTATAAAAGGCCCCAAGACTAATAAGGAGCAAAAGATTACCCCAATCACTACCCCAATACACTTACAATATAAGTGTATTGTGTTCTATCTCCTCAGTTATTTCCCTAATCAGTACTGTGTTTTTCCTGTCAACTATTCAACCTTCTCAACCATAGCAGGAGCCCCAAAATGTCAGAGTCAAAGAGAAGCCACATTGACTCAGTCTTTGAGAAACTAGGTAGGAATCAGTGCCAGTTGTTAAAAATTTCAGAAAGTAAGAGTTCATGAGAAGAATGTCTTCCCAACTTGAGACTAATGAAAGAATGCTTATAAATTTTATTTAAATTTGGGTACCCTTTTCATGACTGGAAAGACAGAGTCTCAGAGGTGCCTTGCAGTCATCTTAAATCTCCTGTTGATCCAAAGCTGGAACCGTGTCATGACAGCCTCCTATAGCACCAGTAAGTATCTCACTTGCCCATTCAGGTTGTCTTCCCAAGCTGGGCCTTCTATCTGATTCTACTACATCTTTATAATAAGTTGTTTAGACCTAAAAATCTTAAGCTTCTAAGGAGTGTGTCCTCCTGACACACTCCTTATATATATTCTACCCAAAGCCACTCCATACAATGTGGCAGGTCCCTAGATCTTGTGAGGAAGCTATGTGAAACCTACCACTAGGCCCTGCATAGTCTTCTGTTTGTTCTTTTACCCAGAGCTTGAATTCACTCACTATAGAGAATGTATCAAGGAATATCTCCCCAAACCTGCTCTAGAGCCCGAAGCAGGTATGTGCCAGATTACTACAATGTACAAAAGTCATGAAACGTGGAATTTACAGAAAGAGATTGTTCTTCCCAATACTTTTTAAATATAATTTCTTACAGCTTGCTCAACGACAACCAAGACCAAAGCACATTCATTTTTATCCATAATTCTTTTTTCTTTTGTTTATTCTATCAAGAGTGGACCCACATTGCCACAAAAATAGTCAAATTAAATCCTGGCATGGCTCCACTTTTAGCTCAGTCTATCTAAATTTAATCCATAGTAACTGGTAGCTAAATCTTACTCATTAGTTTTTCTAAATAAAATTAAATATGACTAAAGTGTCTCTAGGAACTGCAATTTTGTGAGAAATCTAAGCATCTTATGCCATGGTATATGATAATTAGAAAAAATACTATGCTTATTTTATGGTCAAATATAGTGGGGCTCTCAAAGTAGACTCTCAAATGACTAGGCTTCTATTTCAAAGCTTTCACCACCTGTGAGTTAGCTCCTTTATTTCGAAAAACTTAAAACTCAGCTGTGTGTCAGAATTTGTCGCAGAGCTGTTCAGGTATAATATAAATAAAAGGGAGAACTGAGATGTCAACTGGAAGGGAGAAGAGAACACAGGGCCCAGCTCTCAGTCACCTCACTTGAGGCCATGCAGGTGGCCCAGGTCTGCTGTTTTATTTTGGGTTTTCAGTCTAAATGACAACATGAAGCCCAAGGAAGTGTCCTGAATTCTGGAAAGATGATTCTGACTCATGCACTATTCTAAGATTTTAGAGACTGCAGGAAATGAGGGAAGAATGGATAACGTTGACAAGTCGCAAAAATAGATCTTGATTAGATCAGTTCCTGTTCAGTGGCGGATCACGGAGAAGTGATTGGGTCAAAAGACATTTCTGCATTTGCAGGACCAGCTATCATTTTGCAAGAAAGTAAGTCTCTGTCTGTCTCTGTCTCTCTCATCAGAAACTGAGTAAACTGTGTGTACTAAATTACTAACAATGTTAGAAAGATAAGGGTGTTGTTAATCTGTTTAGTGTGAAAGTTTAAAAGGACAAGCCACACCTTCCTCACAAGTCCTTAGAAACAGTGTTGATGTGTTCACATTGCAGCCTTGACTACAGCACCATAAGCCTCCATCTTTACGGTGGTTTGACAGACATGACGGTGTTAGATCTCATCACCTGTCATGGATACTCAGCTGAGGAGAGAGATTACCACCGTTTAATTTCTCTGACAGACAAGTGTTTTCAGTTCATTGTGGTTTGTAATTCCACCTGTGAGAGTAGACTAAGAGAACAATATTCTTTAGTGAACATTTAGGGAAAAGGAGAACCCCATTAACTTTGTATAGTTCTTATTTTAAACATTAACCTTAATTTAAATTTTATTTTTCTTTTTATTTATAGGTATGTGAATGTGTCTTTGTGAGTATCTACCACATGTAAACATGAACCCGTGGAGGCCAGAAGAGGGTGTCAGATTTTTCTGGAGCTGGAGATACAGGTAGCTGTGAGCTGTCCCAAATTGGTGATAGAAATCAAGTTCTGTCCTCCATTAGAAGAGCAGCATGCACTCTTATCAGCTGAGCCATCACTCTAGGCCTCAAATTTACTTTAAAACTCAAAATCTTTATCATGTACTTTCCCATTAAAAAAGTCTTGAAGGTAGAAAAGCAATATAGGATCAAAATAGTGACACAAAAGGAAAGAAAACAGAATCAATAGGAGAAAACTAAACACACTGCACCTACAGAGCATCTGTACAAACGAGACTGTGCAACCAGAATCCAAAGAGAAGAAGGAACGGGGAAACTCAAAACTCACTTCATTTGAAGGAAATGAGTATATAATTTCTTTACTTTATACAGAGGCTTCAGGTAACCCAAATGCTCATCCATGTTTTCTTCGTGGACATAGATTTGTATCTGCAGACGCATGCAGCTTCCTGGTGTGTTTGCTCTGACAGGATGTCCAGCACGACATGTCAAAACAGCTCAGTGAGTATGTGTCTAGCACAGGCCCAGTGCTGTGGTAGACTTATGCAGCAATGGTGTTAAATATTTACCCCATGACTGCATTAAAACTTACTTAGAAATGTGATTGACATTCTGGGAATGACTTTACTTTCTCTCGGGATTCTGAGAGACTCTTTATGTCAGGCATAACAATGGAATAATTTTATCCATGACTGGAGAAAATATCTGGGCTTTACTACTCAGTTAAAGACAGGCAGTTTAAATACCTTGGTTTTGGAGAATAAAAGTTGGAAATGGCAGCACAGGTGAAGTTCAGGCCTATAGGAAGCATCAGCCTCTGGAAAGAAATGGTTCTTCCTGGTTTTGCTTATGTTTGGATAAAGACTCAGTTTCTTGCTGCCCAGCAGGACAGCCACGCAGGGTCGTAAAGACAGTTCATAGCATCTGTTCCTAGATGTATGTAGAATGGTTGACAAAGCTCAGATGTGCACTAGAACACAAACCAAGTACTGAGAACACATCACCCTTCCGTGTTCCAAACTACAACACACAAGACTGATTCATGCTAAAAGGAAGGTTTTCAGCTAGTCAAGGAAATCTGCTAAAAAAGAGTGCTTTGATATTCACTCCTTAAATAATCCAATATACTTTAAAGGGTCTTCTCAAGATCAATATTCAGTGATGTTGTTAATTAATGGTTAGAAAAAACAACTTCTAGAATTCACAGCTGAGGAATGCCGAATGGCTGAGAAGCACCTAAAGAAATGTTCAACATCTTTAGTCATAAGGAAAATGCAAATCAAAACATCCCTGAGATTTCACCTCACACCAGTGAGAATGGCTAAGATCAAAAACTCAGGTGACAGCAGATGCTGGCGAGGATGCGGAGAAAGAGGAACACTCCTCCATTGTTGGTGGGATTGCAGACTGGTACAACCATTCTGGAAATCAGTCTGGAGGTTCCTCAGAAAATTGGACATTGAACTGCCTGAGGATCCAGCTATACCTCTCTTGGGCTTATACCCACAAGATGCCCCAACATATAACAAAGACATGTGCTCCACTATGTTCATCGCAGCCTTATTTATAATAGCCAGAAGCTGGAAAGAAGCCAGATGCCCTTCAACAGAGGAATGGATACAGAAAATGTGGTACATCTACACAATGGAATATTACTCAGCTATCAAAAACAATGACTTTATGAAATTCGTAGGCAAATGGTTGGAACTGGAAAATATCATCCTAAGTGAGGTAACCAATCACAGAAAAACACACATGGTATGCACTCATTGATAAGTGGCTATTAGCCCAAATGCTTGAATTACCCTAGATGCCTAGAACAAATGAAACTCAAGACGGATGATCAAAATGTGAATGCTTCACTTCTTCTTTAAAAGGGGAATAAGAATACCCGTGGTAGGGAATAGAGAGGCAAAGATTAAAACAGACACAGAAGGAACACCCATTCAGAGCCTGCCCCACATGTGGCCCACACATATACAGCCATCCAATTAGACAAGATGGATGAAGCAAAGAAGTGCAGGCCAACAGGAGCCGGATGTAGATCGCTCCTGAGAGACACAGCCAGAATACAGCAAATACAGAGGCGAATGCCAGCAGCAAACCACTGAACTGAGAATAGGACCCCCGTTGAAGGAATCAGAGAAAGAACTGGAAGAGCTTGAAGGGGCTCGAGACCCCATATGTACAACAATGCCAAGCAACCAGAGCTTCCAGGGACTAAGCCACTACCTAAAGACTATACATGGACTGACCCTGGACTCTGACCTCATAGGTAGCAATGAATATCCTAGTAAGGGCACCAGTGGAAGGGGAAGCCCTTGGTCCTGCCAAGGCTGGACCCCCAGTGAACAGGATTCTTGTGGGGAGGGCGGTAATAGGGGAAGAATTGGGAGGGGAACACCCATATAGAATGGGAGGGGGAGTGGTTAGGGGGATGTTGGCATGGGAACCGGGAAAGGAAATAACATTTGAAATGTAAATAAGAAATACCCAATTTAATAGAGATGGAAAAAAAGAAAAAAGAAAAAACAAATTCTGTGGTTCTTCTGGTTGTCCCTGTTTTGTCATACTAGATACAAGGAAACAGTACACAGAAAAGTATTTTGTTTATTCCTATTTTAAGAAAACAAAACACCCAAATAATCTAAGATTGTTGTTAAATGATCAAGAGATATATAGGAGATGAAAAGACACACCTTTGCAGTTGTCTGTGGAGTTAAACAAGATCTGAACATGTATTAATAATACAATTGTCAGACATTTCTACTATTTGGGATTTTTTTTCAGTATTTTCATTTGTTTGTTTGTTTCTGAAATACATTACAAAGTAATTTTTGATGGAGTGTTGGAAGTTTGAGAAGATAGTGGATGGCAATCACGCACCAACTTCGAAAATCTCTGGGGAATAAATCTAGAGCAATAAAGGGGAATTAGCCTAAGAAGTGGGGGTGGGGAACTATTTTCACTAGAAAGATGACATAAGAGACTCTGCAGAGGAGAACATAAGAGACCAGACTCCATTCCAGAGCAAGATCCCAATCCTGGAACACCTTCTTCTAGGTGGTAAGCTGTCCATGGGGAGTAACTCAGAACCATGCTTAAGAACAAAGAGAGCCTCATTAAATCTGCATTACACTTTCAGCAAAAGTATTTTTTTTATTAACTTGAGTATTTCTTATTTACATTTCGAATGTTATTCCCTTTCCTGGTTTCCAGGCCAACATCCCCCTTAACCTCTCTCCCTCCCCTTCTATATGGGTGTTCCCCTCCCCATCCTCCCCCCATTGCCGCCCTCCCCCCAACAAACACGTTCACTGGGGGTTAAGTCTTAGCAGGACCAAGGGCTTCCCCTTCCACTGATGCTCTTACTAGGATATTCATTGCTACCTATGAGGTCAGAGTCCAGGGTCAGTCCATGTATAGTCTTTAGGTAGTGGCTTAGTCCCTGGAAGCTCTGGTTGCTTGGCATTGTTGTACATATGGGGTCTCGAGCCCCTTCAAGCTCTTCCAGTTCTTTCTCTGATTCCTTCAACGGGGGTCCTATTCTCAGTTCAGTGGTTTGCTGCTGGCATTCGCCTCTGTATTTGCTGTATTCTGGCTGTGTCTCTCAGGAGCGATCTACATCCGGCTCCTGTTGGCCTGCACTTCTTTGCTTCATCCATCTTGTCTAATTGGGTGGCTGTATATGTACGGGCCTCATGTGGGGCAGGCTCTGAATGGGTGTTCCTTCTGCCTCTGTTTTAATCTTCAGCAAATGAATTTTAAAGGTAAGAAAAAGAAAGAAAAGAGAGGGGTAAAAATAGAATGCATATAAAATGATGAGTGACTTTACTACCCTATTCTGTTTGTTTTGTTTTTTCTTTTCTTTTATTGGATTTTTTAAATTTACATTTCAAATGTTATTCCCTTTCCTGGTTTCCTGCCCATAAGCCCCTAACCCATTCCCCTCCCCTTCTTCTATAAGGGTGTTCCCCTCCCCTGCCCCCCGACATTCTCCTACACCGGGAGGTCCAGCCTTGGCAGGACCAAGGGCTTCTCCTTTCATTGGTGCCCAACAAGGCCATCCTCTGCTACATCTGCACCTGGAGCCATGGGTCAGTCTATGTATTGTCTCTGGGTAGTGGTTTAGTCCCTGGAAGCTGATAAGTGGATACCCATTCTTGACAATAGAAAAGTCATCCAGGGGGGAAAAAAAGACCCACCACCACCAAGAACAACAAACACACAAAAAGATCTGAACTAAATGTCATAGATCAAGTTGGTTTGATAAACATCTATATAATGTCTACATATTATTGGGGCTAAATACTGAGGAAAATATCCTTCTCACTATGTAGCTGTCTCTATAATTGAAGACATTTTTGACACAAGGAGACTCTTAAGAAATATGAGAAAATTGAAATTATTTTTTTGTATTCTACCTACTCACAATGGAAATAAAACTCAACAGCAAAAGAAACTGTAGAATACATAACTCAATGAGATTGAACAAAGCACTACTCAATGATGAATAAATAATTGAACAAGTCAGAAGTGAGGTTTAAAGTGGCTAGAGTTAGATGACAAGGATGACACAGCACAGTAGGACCCAAGCGATGCCAGGAAAGCAGTTCTAAGAGGGAATTTTATAGCTATCAATGGCCTACATTGAAATTGGGGAAATCTTAATCAATAACTTAATGATGACCCTCAAGATCTTAGAAAACCAAGGACAGATAAAACCCTGAGTCCACACAAAGAAACAATAATGATCAGAGAAGGAATTAATGAAATGTAATGGAAAGAACAATACAAGAAAATCAATGAAACTGTTAGTTCTATTCTGACATGGTAATTTGAGGTTTTGCAATTTTTTAAAACTATAATTACGTTGTATCTCTCCTCTCCCCAATCTCCCAGTGTCCTCTTTTTACCCTCTCTCAAATTCATGCTCGTTTTCTTTAACCATTATCATATATACATACAAAATAATACATTTTACATACATACAGATACATGCATACATGTACATAAATATAGTAATACAATCTAGTGAATCTGTTTAATGTTGCTTATATGTATATGTTTTCAGAGATGATCATTTGTTATTAGCTAATCAATTAGGGGTTCATTTTTAGGGAAGACCAATTCTCCCTCTCTTAGCAGTCAACGATTGGCTGAACCTCTTCATCTAGTAGTGGGGCCCCATGAGATTTCCTCCTTCTACCTTCTACCTTAGTATGCCTATCAGTGTTGTTATTGTCCAGGTCTTGTTTGAGCAACCATGTTGTTGAAGCTGCATGGGAGCTCTATTTCTAGGAGATATAATCTTGCAGCAGATTTCATGGTTCTCTAATCGCTACAAACTTTTCAACCCCTCCTTTAGGATGGTTCCTGAACCTCAAGTGTAAACATTGGGTTGTAGATGTAGTGGCGAGTATTAAGAAAGAATTCACCAGCCCATGCTTTTGCCAGCTCCAGTGGGCCAGATGGCGTCTGTGGGGTATTTTCATCTCAATCAGCAAAGTGTCTCAACCAGACTCGCTAAGCTTCCAATTTCCATCCCATGCTGTCACCGGCTACTCTCTGGGCCCTGCAGCAGCTGCCCTCTTTCGACTCTCTGCTGTGAACTATCTTCACTGTCCCAGCATCTGCCCCCTGTGGTTTTAGTCACAACTCCCAGTAATCCGTTAAGATCAAAACTCAATAAGCTTGTAATTTATCAATCAGATTTATATCCTAAGTTCCCACTGCACGAAATGTCCACACAATAAACTCTAAACCAATTAAAAATGATATAAACTGCCCACCTAGATAAGACAAATTGTCCTGTAATAATCTATCCCTTATAAGATTTTCATAGCTACCATTTAAGGCCACATGGATCTGGGTCGTCCTTCTTTGCTTCTATCTTGGTTCTTCTTCTCCTCTCACTCTCCTCTCTAAAAGTCTGTGCCCACCTTACTTTTCACTGCACAATCACAGGCCTTTCCTTGTCTTGTGTCTGCTTTCACCTGCTTATAGATAGCAATCCACATATATTTTGACTGGTATGGCTTTCTTTAATAGTCTCCATCTTCTGCAAAAAGAAGCTTCTTTGATGAGACGTGAGAATTGTGCATATTTGTGGATGACTTTATGTCAGATCTTGCTCAGTTCCTCTGAGTCCTGTGTCACAAGTGTGTGGTGTCTTCAGGATTAGGAACTTAACCTTCACCCTCTGGGAGAAAGAAAGGGCAACAGCAATAGATGACATTGGTTAGAGAGCTAATTGTGCTCCCTGACCAAAAATTTGAAAGTGTTCCCATGCCTAGTCCTAAGGTGTTCATTACATAGTATATGTCCTTGAAAGGAGAATTATCATTCAAGTGGCATAATTTCCTTTAAATTACATGCATGTGCACACACATTTATTTATATGCATTATATGGAATATTGAGTAAAAATGAAGTAATATAAATCCTAACTTCCTTTTAAAAAGCACCCTTTGTGTTATTTATCCATTTTTTTCTGTATTGACCTTTCTCTTCATCAACTATGTCAAGAACACATTAAGGATTCCTCATATGGGACTCCAAATATATATCAGTGTCACATTAAAGAAAGAAAAAAGCAGACATCCTCACAGGGACATTTAGACCGAGGTTAACCCCAAACTTGAGTTCGCATCCTCTTCCCCTGTGACTTCAATCTATCTCTAGGGTACTCTGTGGCCTGTCTATAAGTTGTCTGTTGTGTGTGTGAAAGAGATCTGTGCTGGTTGCCTGTCCCTAACAACAGCTTTGCTTTATATTTTCTGAGCACTTCAGCAAACATGCCATGGCAAAGTTGTGAGATTTGCACAGAAATCTTTTCACAAAGGTATAAGAAGAAAAAAAAGTTACTTTACTAACTCCAACTAACTCAGACCAGCCCTCAAAACTGCACACCCATACTAATAAGCAAAGCATACATATTGCTTTCAGCATTTATGGAATATTTGTTTCTTAAGGTTGCTTTTATCCTGTCAGCTGCTTTCCACAAATGACTGTCACAAAAGACACACATACACTCACACACATAAACACACACACACACACACCACATAAACATACAACAACACATGCACACATTTCTTAATTATGTACATGAAAAATACAGTGTAAAAATGGAGCTAAGCATTTGTCTTAGGCTCTAACGTTGAGTGAGTGGAAAGTGCAGGACCTGTTAATATTGTTTACATCATTTGCTTAATGGCAAGTTAAACAGGTGAGTACACTGTAGAATACAAGGTCGAATATACAGTCTTAAATGATCTCAAGGCATATTACTAACTTGGTTGCAAGGTATACTGGAAGTTCATTCTCTTTGAAAGCAAATGATATTTTCAGGGAATAACATTACTGCATCCAATTAAAGCCCCTCACCATTTTCCCCATTTCTACATTCATTTCACCTCCACCCTGCTTTTCTTCTTCCCAACAAGAATGGTGTGAGTATTTTGTTGAAATTGTGTTGAATCTGTGAATTGCTTTTGGTGGAACTGTTATTTTCAAAAATATTAATTCTAACTAACATGTGAGCATGGGAGGGGCCCTTTCTATATTCTGGAACTTTTCTCAGCCTCTTTCTTCTGAGATTTGAAGAATTCATTGTAGAGGTCTTCCACCTCTGTTGTTAGGTTCATTTCTAAATATTCGATTCTTTGACTGACGGGGCCCAGTAAGTCTTTCATGTCTCTAGTGCTGTCTGTCACAGAGTAGCTTGGGTGTAGTGCACCATAGCTCTCCCTCCATTCGGCAGAACAGTTTGGGAACCAGGCAGGCTCAGCGGACATGGACAGCCATCAGGAGCTTTCTGTTTGTTTGCTTTGTTTTGGGCTTCAGGGCTTCGTTTTGTTGGGTTTTGTTGGGTTTTTGTTTTGTTTTCATTTGTCTGACTTCACTTTTGGCTAAGGGTAGAGGACAAAAGGGTTTTGGGGGGCACTATATACAATGCAATTTTGCAAATCAAGTTTTCCAGAGATTATCTCTAACTGGCCATGGATTAGTCATCCATGTTCTCTTTGTCAGAGAAAAAGTTGTTCAGTTCTCTGAGTCATCTGATGTGACAGTAGCTGCCTAGTAACAACGGGGATGATTGAAATGATTCACTGGCTAATTATAACTCAGGCAACAGCCAAGAAGACAGTGGTTCACTCTTGGAGTAGTATATGAAACCAAGTATCTTAATTGTCAAAGGCACGGAATGAAATCATCATAAAATTTATCTGGGTTTCTCTGGTTATTTGGTTTATCTTTTCTTCCTATGAGGCATGAGTCATTTTTCTCTTTGACCAATAATGTACATAGGTCAAATACAGGTAGGTCAGACATTCATTTTGTAAACTGTCTCTGAACTAACTAATTTAAAATCAAATATAAAACTAACTATGACAATGACTAATTAGATTAAAGTGTAGCTCTAAAGAAGTTGTGTTATCATAAATAGCAATAAACCAAGAATGGAGTCCATATGAAGCTGTACAGGGAGCATGCCTTGGGATGGATGTGAACTTCAGTAAAAGTTCTTTATAAGACAGGATACAAGTCTACTTTTTATATAAATTAGTAGTATATCAATCATGTGAGAAATCAATAGGCAAAAAACCTACAGAAGAATGTTTTATGAACTATGGATATGTAAATTGAAGAACTATAAAGAACACAGATGACCAAGGGTTCTGGAGGCTCTTTTTCTAGAAGCCATCACCGTGTTTCTTCTCAAAACGTATCTGTAGACTCAGTGATGCTAAAGCAATTTTGACCCTGGGATTTAGGGATTCTTCTTATTAGCAGCACTGTTCTCTATACTATGTTGGTTATTATGTTGGTTATTTATATGGAACTTCCCTCAGATGGCACATTCTTCTGGGATTCTTCCACCGAACGCTTCATTTCTTCTTCCTTCACTCAAATCCAGGATTACATGATATCTTAGGTTTTTTTTCTAGTACTGTGATACACATTTTCACCAGAAGCAACTTGGGTAAGAAAGGCTTATATCTTATAATTCATCATTAAGGGAAGCCAGAGCAGGAACTCAGGACAGGAATCTGAACTAGGAACTAAAGCAGAAACTGTAAGAAATGGTTTTTATCTGCTTGCTTCTCCATGACTTGCTCAGAGTGCTCTCCTATACAATCCAGGACCACCTGCCTTGGGGTATTGCTACCCACAGTGGGCTAGACCTTCCCACATTCATCATTAATCAAGAAAATGCACTACAGACTAGACTATAGGTAGTCTAGTGGAGGCATCTTCTCAACTTAGGTTTCTCTTCCCTGAGGTATGAAGCCTTGTTTAGTTCTTTCTTTTTATACTGATTTACTTATCTGAAAAAAAATAAAGAAGCAATGCTTCCGAGGAGATGGCAGATACAGGGCTGACTGGTTCCTGACAAAATATATTATTTCAGCACAGAAAAAAATGAGGAACTCAGGGCTACTAACATTCAGTTTAGTGGGAAATTGCATTCCATATCCTATTTGACAGTTCAGAAAAAGGGGTTTTATATCCTAAATGGAAGCATAAGCTAAAAGGAACTGTAGTCTGAAGACCTAGTAATCCACATCTCTGGACTCCACATGTTGTAATACATATGAAAAAAAAGGTTTATTATTAAGATAAAGGTTCTGACAGAGAAAGTTATGGGGCCCTGAAACAAAAGGTTGGAGCATTTAGATGGGTAACTCTAAGAAGTTTGTAAGAACACTTCTTTGTACTCTCAGAGAGTACATAGTGGCCCATTATTCTTTGGTGATAAATAACACTTTGATATGCTATAGTATGGTGGAGAAACATGTTGACTAGAACATAAAAAAAAAGTTCTCATGTGTGTTCTGTCTAGAGGATCAACAACTGTTATCAAACTATAGTGTAACAGATTTAGGTCAGGATACTCCATCGATGGGATAAAAGGAGTCCAAGATAAAATCATTTTGACTATTAGATGGCATGTGCTCATCAGAAAAAGAAAAGTTATGCTGGAATTGGATTTTGAGTACTTGATGAAGGGAGAACATCTTTTTGGCAGTGAATGGAGGTTACTGTAAAGAATCATAATAAATCAAATTCCCAAGAATGAGTGACTTTCATTATTGTGACATAGTGCCCTAGCCATAAATAGAAGAAAATATTTTGTCAACTCTTCTAAAACTCAGAGACAATCATGAAACAGGAATCCAAAAGAATGTAGAGGAAAGACTAGACTGTTGTGTAACCACTCCAAAGCTGATGAAATGCAAAGGGCTCAAGAAGTTAATAAAATTTATGAAGCTCAGAAAATTGCAAGATTCAGAAGCCCAGTTTCTCAAGATTATAAAATGAATGGACACATTGCTAAGGAGAGAGAACTTTCCAATCAGCAAAATGGCCTGAAAATTGTGCAAGGAGTTCCAGTCACCCATCACCTTTGTCACAGGCTTTTTTACTACGTAGCTCTCTTGAGTTGCCTCTGTTCCTATAGATGACTTTTTAACCCATTGCGATGAGACGCAGAGCTACCAAGGCATATAATCTTGGCCACTCCTCTGAGAGAAATAATTTCATTTAGGTTAATTGAGGTGGGAAGACCTACCCAGTGTGGGTGACATCATTCCCTAGGCTGTATGAAAGGGAAACAATGAGCAGAGCATGAGTACTCATTCTCTCTGATTCCTCATGGTAGGTTTTATATGGCAAGCTGCCTCAAGCTCTTGCCTCTGTGATCTTGTACTGTGATAGATCATACTCTGTAACTATGACACAAGGTTAATCTTTTCCTTCCTTCCTTGAGTTGCTTTGTTCAGTGTAATTTACTATAGAAACAGGAATAGCATCTAAGATATAAGATACCCGTACTATTATAAGTAGCCTAAATAAACTCATTAAATTCAATAAACTCCCAATAATTGCCAGCACAGGGTGAAATTGTTTCTTCAGTCTGAGACCTATGAGGTTCATAGTATTCCCAAGAAAATGTCTTAGGAGATGCTGGTCTATCTTGTCTAGTTGGTCACCCAGTACCATGTCATACACAGGGTAGCAATGAGAGTGCACATGTACCATCAGCAGAGATTCTGACTTATCAAAACATGTAAATTACTCTTGCTTCAAGTCAACAAAGGATATCAACAGTTGCCCCTTATAGAGTGCTGTTCCTCATGAAAGTCACTTAAATACTTGATAGCAAGTTGAATAAGTGGACCACTTGCAGTTTGGAAGATCAATGGTTCTCCCCAGGACAGAACTTGGAGGTTATAGATTTGACTTTCCTGAGCAGAAACTCAACCAGATCATTCCTAAAGTAGAAGCTTGACTCATAGTCAAAAAAAATCTCATAGTGCTTAGACATCAAATATGTGATGCTTAGGAGGGAACAAGGATAAAGCTGCACCACTGAGAGGCAAATGGCTCCTCTGAATACTGAGATGGACTTTGAGGATCGTAACTGAAGATCTAGCTCATAAGAATGACTCTGAATAATGAAGTACGATCCTTCAGACAAAGTGTAACTATTATATCAGAAAGACCAGGAGCAATCTCAGTTCATTGTGGAGAAAAATATGGGACCCCCAGCCATGTACTCTTGTTCATGTCTTACTTTTACATTCTTGCCAAATTATGCTGCTGTTTCGTAGATAAAACTGACTGAATGCTTGTGTACAATACTAAACCCATAGGGTAAAATCCGTACCTGCCATTCCAGAAAGCAAAAGGGAAAGAGGAAAAAATCTGGATCCAAGTGTCTTCTTAAAGACATATCAGAATGGTCTAACTTTGACTCTCTAAGCTTCACTCCCTCCCTATTTCCAAGATCAGAAATGGACGGTAAGTAATCCTAGCACACATGGCCCTGTAGGAAACATTAAGTTCCTAGTTTACCACATGGTTTTATGCATGAAAATAAACAGCTGATTAATTATGAGAGGGAAAATGACTACAGTGATGTGTGAGATAAGATCCTAGAGGAAGCACAGCTAAGCAAGGAGAGAGAGAATCTAGAAACACAGGGACATAGGCCTGCTTTGAAAAGGACACAGGGGACCCATGGAGTAAAAGAGTGTGACGAAGCAATAAGCAAGGTGGGTGTAAATCCATGCCAACTTTCGCTCCAGCACTGTATTTCTTTGTAATCCCAGGAACAATTTAAAATAAGATAAAGCTTGGCAAAGAACAGTAAAAATGAAATCTTACACTTTGCAAACGAAATGGAAGCAGCTTGAGATGGCCTCATATGAACTGCAGAAATGCAGCAAGGAGGTCATCATCATGCAGCACCTCCAAGCAGGGAATTATGGTTGATTAGAGCACAACAGTGAACACTAGTGAGTGCCAAATAAATTATCAAATCTCTTCTCAAAAGAGAAAGAACTTACTTTCTCAATGAACCCAGGCAAAGACATTTACTCCATAGATGTCACATACAAAGTGTTCAAAATATTATATATGTATATATATATATATATATATATATATATATATATCCCAACCATTTAAATATATTTAATTGGGGTTGGGGATTTAGCTCAGTGGTAGAGCGCTTGCCTAGCAAGTGCAAGGCCCTGGGTTCGGTCCTCAGCTCTGAAAAAAAAAGAAGAGAAAATAATAAATATACTTAATTATATTTAAATATATAATTATATTTATTCATTTACTGTGTTTGTATATGTGAGTGTGTGTATGTATGTATGTATGTATGTATGTTTATGAGCACACACACACTAAGGTCACATGTCATCAAAGGACAACTTACAGGAGTTGGTTGTCTTTTTCCCCTTTGTATGACCAGCGATTGAACTCAGGATATTCTTGGTGGCAAGCACCTTTGCACACTGAGTCACCTTGCCGGCTCAAAAACAACCCCATTTAATTAGTCTACGGTCTGCTCCAGTAGGTATCTATTGATGGATCTCAAATTTCCTGTCTGGAAACGACTTCAGCTGAGTTGGGATAGAGAGCAGCAGGCAAACTTTCTCCTTCTGAGAGCGAGGACTTCAGGGTTGCACTTAGATTCCCTTCCATCTTTCCAGTCTGTGCTGCCAGACAAGACAAGATGAGCCAGTTGCACCTTCCTGGTTTCCTTTCTCTGGTTAGACCAAGATGATGATGACCTCTGACCTCCCGGGTTGCAATGATAATGAAAATTAGCATTTGCTCAACATTGAGCACTGTGTTGTTACTAAATACTTCGTGCTATTAAGAAGGAGTTATCAACACTACATTCTGTTGTCTACCTCAATCATCTTGGCGTTTTATATCTGGTCCTGGGCTCACTACAGTTTATGTCATTCTGAAAATTTTTCATTTTCTGCTTACACCTGTATTGGTGCAGGTAGGGCCTTTCCTAAGACGTTGTAATCCTTAGAAACAGAATCCAAATATCTCATTTTAATAACTTCTGCTAAAGGAATCACATGAAAAATTTACAAATTATTCCCATGTGGAATGAAAAGGTTGGGATGGAATGATGAAGAAAGGAGAGAAAAGACAGAGGCATTTAAATAGGCACGAAAAATGTGACCATAAATGATTACTATAAGGGGACAAGTTCATCTCCTTCAACAGCTCTGTGATCTACGAGTGACTAAATGTGCGATGTGCTCCTAACAAATGTTCAGATCTAAACACTTCAGAATACACCTTAAAAAGAAAAAGAATTAAACCTGTGAGGTGCCACATTTCTGAATAAATCAGAAACTCTAAAAGAAGGCTGAATGTTCCACTGAAATTCATACCCCTGACTGACCAAACAGCAGAAAACAGAGGGTAGGTATGGAATACAGGGGAAGGGGAACAGACGTCCTGGTCACTGGAATCCATGCATTGATTTATTTCCCCATCTCTTCAAAAGAACTTCAAACAAAGTCTAACACAGTAAGACTCTATGAACCAAATATTGATGAAGCCAGAGAGAAATGTGAGCAAACGTTTGATTCATTCAGCCCTCTAAGGTCTATGAGATATGGCCATACACACACACACACACACACACACACACACACACACACACACACACACACACAATTCCATGTGAGTGGTCATTTGTCCAAGAGCAGGCTTCTGGAGCAAGTCTTATTTACTCACCAGCTCTGAGTCAAGAAGTTGAAGAGGTCTAGAGACAGGGCGACTATGTAGTCCTAGGCACCCATGTCTTTGGCATCCCCTTCCTCTCTACATAAATACATAAAGCTATGACAGTGTTGGTATGTAGGTGCATTTAACTCAGACCAGAGTCATAATATATTAATCATTGTATGAAAAGAAATGAAACATGTCTTCTGCCCTAAGCACTTTGTTTCCTCCTCTATTGGACAAGCCAACTATATCCAAAAGAAAGAGCAATGCTCAGAAGATAAATCACAGCGACTGTGGACTCAAAGCCCATGCTAAAATAGTGTATGTCTCAGAGAGAAAAGAAGAAATGTCGTTTAGATGATGAAAACAAAGAGCAGTGAGAAAGTGAAACTTGAGACATGTTGGAAGACACCCTTCAAGGCTAGCATCTGCCGCCCTTTTTAGTATAAATGTCACCTTAAAATAAATGTTACAGCACCAGTATGCTAATTGCCAGATATAAGAGCTCTGCATACTAATCAGCTCTTCCTAGCCTGTACGGACAGACCAGAGGAAGAGAACTGCTGTCAGTCAGTTCACAGAAGATTTTTTTTTCTCTTCTGAACAAACCTAGCAAAACACCCAGAAGTGACCCGAGCAGACCTCAGGACCACTATCATGCAAAGCAGGATTACATGGACGTGTCCAGCTGTCATTAATTACAACAAATTACTCCTAATTGGGGTGGGGGGTGAGGCAGAGAATTAAAAATGCAAATTGAGTTTTCATGTAGCTCACCATTATTGTCAATTGTTTCCTGATAAAATATTGATAAAATGGCGTTTTAGTAGGAAAGGTTTGGACCTAGGCCTTATTCTTAAGAGGTGTGGTGGGAACAAATGCCCGCAAGGGCTGTGGAGGCAAAGTGCCTGGACTCTCACTCCACCCTGTTCCGTGCAGTGAACCCTGGGCTGCACTGCCGTTAGCCATTGCCTTCCTTACAACGGAGGATTGGGCAACTGCTTGTGTCCAGGTTCTTTTATGCCAATATGTGACCCCAAATAAACAAGCCTTCTCTTCCCCCAGCGAAAAGCACTTCCAGATGGTTTCTGAAGACTGCTAATGATGCAAGAGTCCGCCAACAGCACCCCTGGGGAGAACCTATGCTTGTTTGTCTTTTGTGGAAACCATACCCTGGCGTGGATGTGCTTCTTACAGATAACCTAAGAATTTCCCCAAATTTGCTGTGAATTCAACTTGAATGACTATGGGTGGGTTTCCTTGGCTGCTGGAACCAAAGACAATAATTCTGTGAGATAAAAGAATGAAAAATTATTTCTTGCTGTTCTAGGGGTCAAAAGTTCAAACTCCAGTTCACGCTGGTTCTTCTAGAAGGTTCTAGGTGGGAACTGGCTTCATTGCCTTCTTCACATTTCGGTGAGCGCCTGTGTTCCTTAGCTGGTACCTTCTCTCACATTGGCAAGGCCTGCATCCTTACTTCCACAAATTGCCGACTCCTGGTTTTCACTTTGAGTATTTTAAAGACCCTTGCCATTATAATCAGACCGTCACAGTAGCTCAAAATACCCTTCCACATCAAAAACCCTAACTTAATCATGCCTGAAAACCTCCTTTGTCAGAGGTAACGTTCAAAACAATAGAGCCCAGTATCTATGAGAAACGTATCTTTCCCTCTCTATTCCTGCTTCCTCCCCTTCCCCCACTTACACACACACACACACACACACACACACACACACACACGAATATATATATACTGACAAATAATTTTTCTTTCTCTTTTACATGTTGAATGCAAGTCTTAATATTATTAAAGATATCAAATAGCACTCAAGTTTTTACCATTAAGGCCTACCTATTGGAAGAATTAAAAAAAAATCACTTTAGCTTTGTTAATTACAACGAAACATTTATCTAAAGTCTCTATAATAAAGGCCTCATGAATATTATCTAAATTTCATTCCAGCAACACACCAGGCAGACAGTGTAGCTGTTAGGAATTTTTGTGATAACAAATACATCATAAAGTACAAGTTTGCGAAATAAAAGAAGGTGACCTAGTAAAATGTTTTGAGTAACAATGAATGGCGGATAACTTCTGATATGGAAGAAAGTGCAAATGAGTATCTAATTCTCTACTCAAGATAGAGTTGCCAGGTTGCAAGGACGTAGATCAGTAATTATTGGCTCCTCACTGATATAATAATGGAAAGCAAGACAGAGTTTTCATATTTGGCTTCCCATTCCAACGTGTTCCTGTGTCTGTCATTTTAAAATCTCACTTAGTGCATGCTGTACACATACATTTATAGCATTTAATTGAGTATCAGTGGAGTAGTGAGTTTTCTCATTGCTATGATCAAGCATCGGACCAGATTCATCTGAATGGAGGAAAGGTTTGTGTTGGCCTGTGTGTCAAGGGAGTGAGGCAGTGGACAGAAATGAGAGGTGAGTTCAGTTCAAGTTCTTCTTTTCAGTCTGTCTGGGACCCCAGCCCTTGGGATAGTACTGCCTACACTCAGGGTGGGTCTTCCCACGTCACCTAACCCAGTCTAGAAACTCCCTCACAAATGCGTCCAGTTGTTTGTGGACAGGTTTTCACAACCAAATGTGTCTGTAGCAGCTCTGAATCCTGTCAAGTTGACCATCAACATTAGTTATCCCAAACAGTTGCTAAACATTTTGACGCAAATCAAGATCCATTAGTCCCTTCCCCCGACTTCAAATGACTCCGTTTCATTGAACTTTGAACATGTCTTAATGATTTTCCCTGCCCTAATTCTTGGAATTTCATCTTATTCTTTCAGCCAATGCTTACCATATTAGATCAGTTTTGTCTATAGCTCTTAGTTCTATGGGCATCTAAAGAATTTCTACACGTGTCTAAGTGGGTTCATTTCACATTTTCACTATCTTTTCTAAGCACTGCTTAACTAGCCACTGAAATGATCTTTAATTTTACCCCCCAATTCTTGTCTAGCCATTTGAAATGTCAATATCGAAGAGGCTTCCCCAAAACATTATCGTTCCACTCCTTAGAAGGATCCATGGAGGGGAACACCCATACAGAAGGGGGGAGGGGTTAGGGGGATATTGGCCGGAAAACCAAGAAAGGAAATAACAATTGAAATGTAAATAAGAAATACCCAAGTTAATAAAGATGAAAAAAAATAAAGGTGAAAGAAAAACCAAAAAAAAAAAAAATCCATTGCTTATATTACGATTAATGCGCGCGCGCGTGTGTGTGTGTGTGTGTGTGTGTGTGTTTGTGGTGTGTTTGTGTGTGTGTGTGTGTGTGTGTGTGTGTGTGTGTGTGTGTGTGTGCTTGTGTGTGTCTGTGCATTCAGGCAAATGATCTCCTTTCAAAGGCTGGTGGTAGTGTATTTCCAGAGCTTCATTTCCTGTGGCCCTACCACTTTCTCTAAAGATAAGGACACCCCCGCCTAAAACCTGCACTCTTTCCTCTCAGTTATCTTCATAGGGTCTCTGCCTATGCATTCTTCTCTGGCAACCATCACTGCCCAGCCTGCAGATCAGGTTTTCTCATTTCTCCCTTTCTCTTCCTCTTGCCTTAGCTGGCTGTGTCACAACTCTGTGGGTGGTCTGCTGTCATCACACTGTGCACCTGTCCCAATTAGCAGCCCTGAGCTGTTGCCAACACAGCAGGCTGTGTGCTGTTAAAAACTGCCCCGTGGTGTGACCTCATGGCTGGCAGCATCTGGATGGTATGTGGTGTCTAGACACCCGTTTGTTGGGACTGCGTGGTAGGCGAAGGGTATGGAGTTGGAGGTTTCTCACAGCTTTGTTCAAAGTCAGAAAAACACTCATGAGAAAATTAACATCCGGGATCAACTTATCCATCTCTGTTCTCAGGGAGCATCATGGGACCTGCCACATACCTGCCACAGATTTTCATTGAATTGGAGAAAGTTTGTAGCAATTCTGATTTTCCTTTGTTATCACAAAATCTAGAATAATGTTGAGTCCAAGCACGTGACTGCTCATGGGAGAAGAATTCTGGATCCCAATCTCTCTCCACTGTATTTCAGCATTGTAACGTTGACTGTGTTTATGACGATCCTTCCTCTCGGTGTTGTACTCCATTAAAAAAGCCCATTAATAGGGGTTGGGGATTTAGCTCAGTGGTAGAGCCCTTGCCTAGGAAGCACAAGGCCCTGGGTTCGGTCTCCAGCTCCGGAAAAAAAAAAAAAAAAAGAACCAAAAAAATAAAAATAAAAAAGCCCATTAATGGCCTGATTTGTGTGATTGGAATTCTTATTTTAAAAAAGAGACAAGTAGTCTTGAAAAGTGCCTAACATATAGCTAAGAGACAAGGTTAAAGCTCAGAAAATACTGCATTTTTGTCTGTTTTTGAGACAGAAACTCATGTGGCCCAAAATGGTCTTGAAATCTTTGGGTAACTAAGATGATCTCAAACCTGAGATTCTTCTGTAACTCGCTGCCATGGGCTGGGATTACAGTTCTGTGCCACCACAGCCAGTCTGTGAGATTCTAGAGACAGAGACAGATCTCACCCATGCTAGACATGCTTCCTATAAACTGAGCAGCATCTCAGCCTAATGCTGTACATTTTTTTTAATCATAGTTCATTTCATCCACAATCTTCTACTCACCCTACCCACTTTCATAGTTTTCCCATTCTTGTGCTTTCTAAGGCGGACCATTATGTCAGGTAAGCAAATTTAGTCAGAAATGCTCGCTTCTTTACCTTCCTGTACTCTGTATCTTAAACTGGCCTCAGTACAGTCTTTGCAAAGACAGAGATTCCCAGCAGCAATCCCCGGGCCTTCATAAAGACAGAGGAGTGGTGATGGAGAATCCAAAGTCTTCCCACAAAGCCTCATTCTTAAGGGTTCAACACACAGATGCTAAGGACCCGCACACCTCAACCTTGAGTTGTTTTTGTCAGAGAGCAATAGAGTGGGAAATGGAAACAGGAATCACTTTAGCACAAACATTGCCCAAAATTGAATGTGATTCTGAGTTTTATGTCTGCAGGCATACAGCGAGTGGCATGTCCTCAGAAAGGGAGAAGGACACAGAGGTGGCCTGTTCTGAGAGAGAGAGAGAGAGAGAGAGAGAGAGAGAGAGAGAGAGAGAGAGAGAAGGGAAGTAAGGGGAAGCCTGCTGGAAGAGCCCTAGCAGACTCCCATGACTGTGAGTTCAAGAAAAATGGGTAAGATTGAAATTGTGCCATCAGTTCATTCATTGCCCTTCGCCAGTGGCTAAGGAGCTTTCCTGAGGAGTTGAGGAGCCTCCTTTCTTCCTGTGTTTGCCATCGCAAGTGATCATGAAGAAGGAGCCTCTGAGGAAACAGTTAAATGAGTTATTTTCCTGTATTCAAGCACATGCACACACACACACACACACACACACACACACACACACACACACACACACACAGAGGGTGGGGGTTGAGGGGAGGTGAGAAAGACAGACACACACAAAGGGACAGACACAGACCGAGATACACAGAAACAGAGAGACAGAAAGACAGAGGGAGAGATCTACTTTGCTTCCTACTTGCACAGGAGTTGGTTTTAATGTATTAATTAGGTGTGTAAGTAAAAAACCTCAAGAAAAGTTTATGAGCAACAGGAAACTCCTTTGGCCTCCCGTCTCTTCTCCATCTACTTTGTTTTATTTAACCAGATGGTCCCCCACCACTTCCTGACTCCACCATAGTCCAAAGTACAGCTCCGTCACACCCTATAGTATGCTGTCTTGGTGAAGCCATATCCAGATGATGGATAACTGCACCAACTGTTAACTGCACTGTTTTCTAATATGGAAGCAAAAAAGATAAATTTACACTCCCATTAGGAGTTAAATGAACTTCCTTATTCAACCACTAGATGGCACTTTTAACCCACGATCAGCTGCCTCTAAAACTAATATTTTATTTTTACTCGAACATTTTTACTGTTTGAGAAAGGATGAAATATAAGAGAATATGTCTCTAAAAATCCTAATTTTAAGTAAAATCAACCAAAGACTACTTGAGTGTAACTTTTTAAAAACACGAATTGCATTTAAAAAACAACCTTATGGCCAAACTCTGATCCTAGGCTGTATAATGCACCAAACAAAAGGTTTATGTAAGCCTACATTTGGAAATAGACTGACGTGTACGACGCAGCAGCTGCAAATGAAACAGGAAGTCTAGATTTTCTATTGCACTCCACTTGACTGCTCAGAAACAGAATTTATATGTCTCCATGTTTTCACAATTTTTTAAAACTCAAACTCAGCCTCGAGACTCCATTTGCTTAAATGATGTCTTTACATTGCAGTTTACACAAACCGGAAAACCATTTCCCAACCAAAGGTTTATAAAAAGGTCTACGTTTGACCTGTACGGATGTTGATTACATGAAAACAAATTATAATTTATGCTGAGAAGTCTCAAAGCAGTAAGTACCGGCTGACCTAGTCTCCCACACATGAGGAGAGATGATTAGGAAGAAATGTCTGTTTCCACGAAAAGTAACATCATCGTTGATAATGTGGGTCGGCGCTCAGTTACAGAGAGACCTTAATAACCTCAAACAGGGTTCCCAGTCCCGGGAACACAGGGAGAGCACTGGCTCCAGGGACCACATTTTACAAGTTGCAGCCAATCATATTGAGTAGCTCCCGGTGAAATCTAACCACTATTACTATCAAGAACGTCCTAGGAAGAGCATATTTCAACTTCAACAGGCTTTGCAAGAAGGGTCAAGGAAAGTGCGGAGTAACCCTTCTCAAAAAGCCCATTGAAGAAAGGAAGTCTCCTTCCCAGCTCCCAAACGGCACTCAGAGATCTCTGCCGCCATCTTGCACTTCAGGAGAATCGTGATTCTCTGGGGATCGACAGCCTTTATCTACAGCTAAGTAGGGCATCGGACCACAAAGGATCTGCTTCGCAGTGAGGGGGAGGCAAAAGAAAAGCAAGTGAGGAAGAGCTCATTAAACTCAGCGAGGACCTGCCAAGCTCTGAAAAACCAGGACAAGTGCAGGCTCTTTGATGCCACCTAGTGTTGACAACTATATCAGATCTTTGTAGCACTGGTTCCTAAGTTATCCCCAGAAGTGCTAACCTCCATCTCACCCAAATCCTGTGTCTGGTAAAACAGATAGCCATTCCCTGGGTAGTAGGTGGAATCATAGGCATCTAACATGACAGTTTGTGAGCGAAAAATGTGCAGTTTACAAGTGTTTTCCACAAGAACTCTGTAGAACAAACAGCCTACTTTATCACCAATACCACCTTCTTTCCGGTATCGTAATCACACAGAGAGGAATAGTGGGAAGACGTGGGTCTTTAATGCATTCATCTTTCGTAGCTTTAAAAATTATGTAATAATGGCATCATTTGCTCAGAGATCCCTGATGGAGCTTTGACGGGCCGTAAAGCTTTGCATAGTCAGTCTCCAGGTTTTGGCTCCTTGAGAGAAATTCCCTTCTCAACCCTAGGAGAACAGTGGAAACATGAACACACAAGCGAGAGTATTTTGCTCATTTTCATGTTTGATTTCAGCTCTCTCATTTATTCTTTTTAGGGTTGCACCAAGGAAACACCATAAATGCAGTGACTTAAAGCACCAAATGGAGCCCCAAAACACAGTGAAAAATCAAAATGTCTACAGAATCCCAATCGCTCTGCTGCCTGGCTTCTCCCAGCCCTGGTGGCGCTGTCACCCCTGTCCTTTGGCTGCTGCATCTTCCCTGCCATGCCTGTGGGCTGGATAACATTCTATTAGTGTTCCTATTTTTACGTGGTCTTCCCTTTTGTAAAGATCACCAAAATTAAGTATATATAGTCCCCTGGTCATCACGTGATTGCATACGTGAATACCCTATTTCCAAAGAAGGTCACTTTCTTAGGGACAAAGGAACAGATATCAGTTTATCTCCATAGAGACCACAGCTCACCACCCTCCCAACATCCTAGCTGTTTGGCTAAGAAGAATCTAAGACAGAGGAAGAATCTTTCAAAATTCAGAGTTTTGTGACAAGGCATTATGTCAATTCTCAAAGTGATTTAGTACCACTTTACTGACTTCCTTCTCTAATGATGTCTCAGAGACACACAGACCCAGACAGTTATCCCCACAGTCACCCCATGCTTGTCCGCCAAGAAGCCTACAAGACATAGTCTAGCCAAGAACTCTTCACTAAGTAAGGAATAAATCTGTCTTCTCCAGTTTCCCCACAGACATGCACACACCACACACACACACACACACACACACACACACACACACATACACACACACACACACACACACACACACACGAGAGAGAGAGAGAAAAGGTGAGAATGCATGTACACACTAAATATCAGAATAATTCTATAAATACAAATCAAACAACAGACATATATGAAATCCACTCGATTTTTTCTTATCATCTCACCTCAGTTACTGCCTTTCCCTTCCCCGACAATAACAATCCTTACAATATTGAGAACTTAAGCCTTTTTATATGGTTCATTTTACTTAATATTCCTGGATGAGGTTACTTTTTAAAAGACACATGAAACGAGTTTAAGAGTGTAATATTTGTATCAGAATAGCAGGCAAGTGTGTAGAGCTATCTATCATCAAAATGGAGAAATAGATTTATTTTATTTACCATCTTAGTTACAGCTTCCTATGAAACATCAATATCGTTTATGAAGAAGGCAGCAAATTGGGTTTTCTGTGGGGGTTATATAGCAGATAGATAAGAGCTGACGTGGTAAGAACGAGAGAGTGAGAAATGGCAGTATAAAAAGCAAAGGAAGGAGCTGAAGCAAAGAGAAACAAGCCTAGGTGAGAACTCCAGAAATAGCAGCCAACATCAGTCCCAAGCTGGTACCAGCTCTACCTCCGCTCGTAACGGGAAGAGTGGGGTCTTCTCCTGGACATGGGCTCTATAAAATCAACAGACTGAAGAGGCTGAGATTTTTTTTTTGAGCCAATTGGTAAGATATAATTGCCCACTTAAACATACAAAGTCTGGTACCATCCATCCCTTAAGAACATTGATAACAACCTGTAAATACACAGAGCGAGATCTTTACATCAGCCTCCATTGTCCTGCCATGGTCTCTCTCTCTCTCTCTCTCTCTCTCTCTCTCTCTCTCTCTCTCTCTCTCTCTCTCCTCCTCCACCACCTCCTCCTCCTCCTCCTCCTCCTCCTCTTCCTCCTCCTCCTCCTCTTCTCTGTTCCAGTCTCCTCCTCTTCCTTCAAACTTCTCTCCCACCCATCTTTCCTTCTCCTCCCACGACAGGCCTCCTTCTACTCTGTACCTGCCCCTCACCTGTATTTTACAAATTCAATGGGGAGAAGTTTCTGGTGAAGTCACGTGATTCCTGAGTATGAGACTAGGCTGCTGTCCTTGGGGCAGTGGAATTAGCATCAAAATACAGATAACTCCAGGGCAAACCACAACATTTTGCCCTTTTTGTCCAATTAAAAAGCCTTTTCACTTATATATAAATTGAGTACAATTATTACCATTCTACAATTTATAAAGCATATGATATACTCAATACCCAGTCCATCACTATATCAGTTAAACAGAACATTTAGTTATCCATTCCAGCTTAAGAAAGGCTTAAAATCTATATTATATCTTCGCTAGCTTGTATACTATCTGATAACTATCCAATAAAATATGTATATTCAGAGTTAGACAGCCTGATAGGCTATGAGACTATAATTAGTCTTAAACCCCGTCAGAAATCTGAGAATGACCAAATAACTATACACATAGGAAGCCTAATACAGCTTCTAGAACTGAGAGGTTGTAGAGACAAATCTCCACTAGCACAGTCCCCTATTAGCAACATGTGGGTTCAAGTCTTCAGCCTTCTGGCCCAAAATCAACTGACAGACTCTTGAAATGCAGATTTTGAAAGGCTGATCACCCTGTCTTGGCAGAGTTTGTTAGTCAACTATTCTGCATAATTTGTCCTTTTCTGGACAGTATTAGTCTGCAGATGAAACAGGCAGTTTTGTCCAATGGCTGCCTAGCCACAAAGTATTGCCTCATCTGGAGGTAGAGATGTTCAAATTCTTCGTTAAATCCGCCAAAGGGGAACTGTTAGGAGCAGATATATCTCAACAAAAGATAAATAACTTTAAATTTCAGATTTTGTGGATTTCTGATGTTTTTGAAAACCATCTACCTATAAGACAATTTGTACTGTTGTCTTTATATCTTAATAATATCTTGAAAGTACTCTCACAAAGTCAGCAATATGTTTGCTATTTGGTCCTTAACTCACATGTCTAGTTAACTCAGAAGTTTGTAACGACATCATTAGAAGGACTGGCTCTAAATCTTGTACTTTTAAACTCTTTTAACAAATAAATTCTATATCAAAGCAAAGATGATTTTAGCTTAGTTAACAAATGAGATTACGACTGTATAACTCAATCTAGCTAATTCCTCCCTGCTAAATTATAACAATTTCTAAATTCCCCATAAAAACAACTTTAGAATAACCACTTTCAGCCCCCCAAAGTCCAGAGAATTGGGGCGACGACTCTTCTATAACTTCTTCAAGCTGTACATGGGCGTTGAGATATCCTTGGGGGTAGGGAGTAGGAAGAATGGAGCAAATGCTGTAGCCGATGTGACCTGACTGGACCCAGCTGAAAGTCCTTGAGACCAGGAATCTAAGTAGGCACACTTTGTAAACTACAACTCTCAAGACAAGAGTTTAGAATCAAAATCTCTTTTTGTTTGATTCTCCTGCATTAATTTTTTCAGGCGGTCTACCTCTATCAAATCTGATCAGTTTGACTCTGTGAGGTTTCTAGAGCCTAATCACACTTTTTAAAAACACAAAGACAAAATCTTTCTCCCAAAACACTGTGTTCCTTAGTCTGTAACCAGAAAAGATTGTATCTTGCACTCTCTCTCAGAGTAATAATATAACCATAAAACTCAAAGTCACACCCATTATGAAGATTAAACAATTTTTTAAAAAGGAAGTAAGCTAAACAATGAGCCTGAGAGGCTTTTGTACTCTGTGATATCAGTAAATTAACCCGAAATTCCTGTGGAGCCCATGTTAAGAGAATCTGAGCTTCCTGTTGTGGTAAATATCAAAAGTAACCACAAACCCTCGCTAGGCAACATCAACAAGCCATATGGCCTTTAGCAGGGCAATTCATAAAACAAACTAAACACCTTTTATCAATTCTAATATCAACAAGCAATGTATTAAACCATGACTTTAGCCCAATATATCTCAATCTGTCAAGCTCTCTACCCGGAGCCACAGATTTTTCTTTAACCTTAATAACCTAAATATATATCCTTTTGTTAGCTCTACCCAGAGCCACAGATTTTTACTTAACCTTAATAAGTTGTAAATATCACAATACTCTACTTGGAGTCAGTGACTAATTTTTCCCTAAGTTCTGAACCATGGATGAATATCCCTAAGTGATTCAGGTAATTTCTTTACTCTCCTTAAAACAAACTTAAAAAACCTCTATCAATTCTAAAACCAATAAGCAACTTAAAACTCAGGACTTTAGTCCAAAATATACCCATCTGTTAGGCTCTCTACCCGGAGCCACAGATTTTTCTTTAACCTTAATAACTTCTATAATATATGTCTGCATTCACTCTGCCTGCTGTTACAGACATTCATCATCACAACTCTCTACTTGGAGATAGTAACTAATTTTTTCCTATCTAAGTTCTGGACCATGGATGAAAATCCCCACATGAATCAGATAATCTCTTTACTCTCTTCTCTCTTTCTTTTTCTTTTCCTCCATCTTTATTAACTTGGGTATTTCTTATTTACATTTCGATTCTTATTCCCTTTCCCGGTTTCCGGGCCAACATCTTCCTAACCCTTCCCCCTCCCCTTCTATATTTGTGTTCCCCTCCCCATCCTCCCCTCATTACCGCCCTCCCCCCAACAATCACATTCACTGGGGGTTCAGTCTTGGCAGGACCAAGGGCTTCCCCTTCCACTGGTTACTCTCTTCTTTCTAAAAACAAACTTAATCATCTTTTAATAATACCCGTAATTAAGAAGTAGCTTGTCTAACTAGGATTTTAACCCAAAATTCCCATGGAGCCCATGTTAAAAAGAATATGCATATCTTGAAAGACTTTCTAAACAGCTTTCTTTAAAAAGTAGCTTTTAATCTCTAACTCTCTGAACTGCCATTACTTATTACACAGCCTGGGACCTACAGCCTGCCAGCCCAGGCTACGTCCCTGTTTCTTTGAATTCCCACCCTTGAGAGATCACATGACTTAACATGGTGCCAGCTGACTCTTACTTGGAAAATAAAACTTTCTTTCAACTCTTAGGATTAACTAATGGATTCTTGCCCATCACATTAGTTCGCTATCTGTTGTGAAATACAAAAATTAAAAAAGTATTGGTGTCGGTGCCATCTGTTGTTGTAAAGATATAAAAAATTAAAAAGGTATTGGTTGTCTTTTACCTCACTAGGTTTGGCACCATGTTGCCCCAAGATATCTGCTAGATATCTTGGCAGAAACACATCCCAACTCTATGATGGCCCAGTGTCTCCTGCTGCCGCACACTTTGCTGCACTCAAATCATCACATAAAAGAACACACAACACAATAGTCTTTGACCCAATTGGTAAGATATAGTTGCCCACTTAAACATACAAAGCCTGGTACCATCCATCCCTTAAGAACATTGATAACAACCTGTAAATACACAGAGCGAGATCTTTACATCAGCCTCCATTGTCCTGTCACAGCTGAGGCTTAGGTTTTTTAAAACCCTATTTTAATTAGTAGTTTTCAAATACATCAATGTCTCTTCTAGTCCACCAACCACCAGAGGTAGAGGGAAAGAAAGGTTAATAGTAGACAGGGGTTGTGGACCTGTTTAGAAATAGTTCTTTGGGGGCAATTTTAATTGTCATGGTCAACAGTCCAGTCCACTAGCAAAACACTGAACATGGATCAGTAGTAGCAGCTTGATCCAGAAGAAACCACAAGGCTCTGCCAATCAGTATGAGTCTGCAGAAGTGGCAAAAAAACACCTGAAATACCACCATAAGTTCTTTGGTGTGTTTCTCTCTATGAAGTTATGACAGATAAATGAAGAAAGCAAGACAAGCTAATTCAAAAGAGTTGTCAGAGAAGATCAGCCTCAGTGGATCCCAAAGACAACCAGCAAACTGTTGCAAGGTGAACCAAAGCAAGAACATTGTCCACTGTATGTTGGGTTATATTTATTCTCTTTCTGACCATCACACATCCTCTCAACCATCCTCTTGAGCAAAACACCACGTGCCCTCTTACCACCTGCAACTTCCAGAAAAACACAAGTCTGTTCTTAGCAAAACAACCTCTCATACGTCTGCTTTAGCAAAACATCCTTTCTTAAGACAGTTTCCAGAAAAATATCACAAAATGTAACTGAGTCTCCAACGAAGTCAGAATTTCCCATTTCATTCTAGAGACATACCAGGGGCTGGATACACTGAGTAGGAGAAAAAAATGACCAAAACAGCAAAGGTTCTCGGTGTAAAATCAGACATGTGCTGCAGGAACCCAAAGCTGATATTTCATGCTGGGATAGATTCCAAAAGGGAAGAAGACATAGGATTAACTCCAATTAGTACCACACACTAATCCTCATCTTATGTCATAAGTACAGAGTGTTTATGTGACTATTATACTGCCTAATCATTACATACTCATATTCTCATATGCTCTGGGTTTTGGACAATGTAGTAGAGGGTTTAAGAAAAGAAGAGGCAACATTCAGCATAGAAAGTTGTGGCTATGCAGAAGGCATGGAAGGGATTTGTTCTTGAGTTTGTTAAATGTGACTCACTCTCAAGATAGACGTTTTTAACATTAAATGCTTCCAATATTCAAAAACTACAGAGATCATTTTTGGCGCTGATTGGTGGATTGGCAGGTTTACCAATAGACTGTATATATAGAGCGAGATAATGTCAGGTGAGGAATAATGAAATGATGAGGACTTTGGCATCATGTGGCACAAGACTCAAGTTTCAAACCCAGACCATCAGCAATTGCAGACATGAGGAAGACAAGCTCTCAGAGCCTCAGTTCTGTCACAGACAATTAAGGAGTCGTGTTAGCTAATTCTTGTGAAGAGTTAGTATCATTATTTTTTCAATGTCAGCATAATAAATATTAATTTTTATTGTACTCTATGTGGGAAAAATGCTCAGCTAGAAAGAGTGCCTGCTGATGGGATACTGGATAAATCACCTTGAACTGTGCACTTTTCATAGTACACAAACAGTTGCTTTCTGCAGAAAACAAGTTGTATTGGAAAATAAATTGAAAAGCAAATTGGAGGTGGAATATTTTATTCATACTTAATGGGGTCCACACAGTTCATACTTATTCCAAACCAACAAATTTAGCACAGGGCACATATTTTAATGAAACTTTATAACCACAGGAGCAAAATGGGAAAAAGATTGAACGTGTATTTATGGAATATCGCTCCAGTTCCTTAGCAACAATACATTGTTCGAACAGAAACAAAAGTAGACAATTACAGATACGGGTATATTTGGCCTTGTGTGTCTAAGGAAAGGTATCAGCGAGAAATAGAGTCCTAAAGTCATCTTTGCATGTAGGAAAAGTTAAAGCAGTTTAATGTTCCTTATGACTAGGATACCTGGAGGTTTCAGCATTCACAGTTGGCAGCAGTTCACAGATCAGAATTCATGGTCCCCATCCCAGCTTCTTGCTGGAGTAGTATATCCAACATGTCTTGTTAGCATTCAGGGTACAATGAAAAGGAAACTGAGAACAGATATCTATCACCTGCTCACCAACCTAGATCTAGGTTCACTTCCTGGGAAATGCCTTCAGATCAAGTTGTGTGCAGTGGTGAGTCAAAGGATGTCTCCTGTGCTGATTTCTGTAAGAGTTGATGGAGATTCAGTCAGTGATGACTGAATTCATAGGACTCTAGATTCTTCAACTCAGAACACTAAGACAACACTAAGACAACGATTATCTTGTAGAGTTTAGTTCTTTACCAATATAAAAAGGCAACAACAAGAGCTAGAAAAAGTATTTCTTACTATTGTGAATAAATCAATAAAAAAACAGAAGTGAATTTTCATGTCATTAAACTATTACAAATTCAGAAGCCGAAATAATGAGTAAGCAAAATGTTTGAGGCTGACCACGGTGATGGGAAGTTGATACATTCTACACTAACAGTGAAGAGTTTTCACGATGGAGTCAGGACAGAGATGGTTTCACACATTAAAACTAAAAGCACTTCCCAGACCCCGTGAGAGAGAGACCCAACCGCCTGGTCAGGTGGGCACTCCTGAGGCTGCAGAGCAGAAGAGACCACCAACACTGCCCACCCCAGCCCACATCCCTGGCCCAAGAGGAAACTGTATAAGGTCTCTGGGCTCCCGTGGGGGAGGGCCCAGGAGCGGCAGGACCCCTGCCTGAGACACCGCCGGAACCTGAAGGAAACAGACTGGATAAACAGTTCTCTGCACCCGAATCCCATGGGAGGGAGAGCTAAACCTTCAGAGAGGCAGACAAGCCTGGGAAACCAGAAGAGACTGCTCTCTGCACATACATCTCAGACGCCAGAGGAAAACATCAAAGGCCATCTGGAACCCTGATGCACTGAAGCTCCCGGAAAGGGTGGCGCAGATCTTCCTGGTCGCTGCCGCCACAGAGAGCCCAAGGCCAGCACCCCTCGAGCTAACTTGAGCCTCAGGACCACAGGTAAGACCAACTTTTCTGCTGCAAGTGACCTTCCTGGTGAACTCAAGACACAGGCCCACAGGAACAGCTGAAGACCTGTAGAGAGGAAAAACTACACACCCGAAAGCAGAACACTCTGTCCCCATAACTGACTGAAAGAGAGGAAAACAAGTCTACAGCACTCCTGACACACAGGCTTATAGGACAGTCTAGCCACTGTCAGAAATAGCAGAACAAAGTAACACTAGAGATAATCTGATGACGAGAGGCAAGCACAGGAACCCAAGCAACAGAAACCAAGACTACATGGCATCATTGGAGCCCAATTCTCCCACCAAAACAAAAACGGAATATCCAAACACACCAGAAAAGCAAGATCTAGTTTCAAAATCATATTTGATCATGATGCTGGAGGACTTCAAGAAAGACGTGAAGAACTCCCTTAGAGAAACACAGGAAAACATTAATAAACAAGTAGAAGTCTACAGAAAGTAATCGCAAAAATCCCTGAAAGAATTCCAGGAAAACATAAATAAACAAGTAGAAGCCCATAGAGAGGACACACAAAAATCCCTGAAAGAATTCCAGGAAAACACAATCAAACAGTTGAAGGAATTAAAAATGGAAATAGAAGCAATCAAGAAAGAACACATGGAAACAACCCTGGATATAGAAAATCAAAAGAAGACACAAGGAGCTGTAGATACAAGCTTCACCAACAGAATACAAGAGATGGAAGAGAGAATCTCAGGAGCAGAAGAATCCATAGAAATCATTGACTCAACTGTCAAAGATAATGTAAAGCGGAAAAAGCTACTGGTCCAAAACATACAGGAAATCCAGGACTCAATGAGAAGATCAAACCTAAGGATAATAGGTATAGAAGAGAGTGAAGACTCCCAGCTCAAAGGACCAGTAAATATCTTCAACAAAATCATAGAAGAAAACTTCCCTAACCTAAAAAAAGAGATACCCATAGGCATACAAGAAGCCTACAGAACTCCAAATAGATTGGACCAGAAAAGAAACACCTCCCGTCACATAATTGTCAAAACACCAAACGCACAAAATAAAGAAAGAATATTAAAAGCAGTAAGGGAAAAAGGTCAAGTAACATATAAAGGCAGACCTATCAGAATCACACCAGACTTCTCGCCAGAAACTATGAAGGCCAGAAGATCCTGGACTGATGTCATACAGACCCTAAGAGAACACAAATGCCAGCCCAGGTTACTGTATCCTGCAAAACTCTCAATTAACATTGATGGAGAAACCAAGATATTCCATGACAAAACCAAATTTACACAATATCTTTCTACAAATCCAGCACTACAAAGGATAATAAATGGTAAAGCCCAACATAAGGAGGCAAGCTATACCCTAGAAGAAGCAAGAAACTAATCGTCTTGGCAACAAAACAAAGAGAGTGAAAGCACACAAACATAACCTCACATCCAAATATGAATATAATGGGAAGCAATAATCACTATTCCTTAATATCTCTCAACATCAATGGCCTCAACTCCCCAATAAAGAGAAATAGATTAACAAACTGGATATGCAACGAGGACCCTGCATTCTGCTGCCTACAGGAAACACAACTCAGAGACAAAGACAGACACTACCTCAGAGTGAAAGACTGGAAAACAACTTTCCAAGCAAATGGTCAGAAGAAGCAAGCTGGAGTAGCCATTCTAATATCAAATAAAATCAATTTTCAACTAAAAGTCATCAAAAAAGATAAGGAAGGACACTTCATATTCATCAAAGGAAAAATCCACCAAGATGAACTCTCAATCCTAAATATCTATGCCCCAAATACAAGGGCACCTACATACGTAAAAGAAACCTTACTAAAGCTCAAAACACACATTGCACCTCACACAATAATAGTGGGAGATTTCAACACCCCACTCTCATCAATGGACAGATCATGGAAACAGAAATTAAACAGAGATGTAGACAGACTAAGAGAAGTCATGAGCCAAATGGACTTAACGGATATTTATAGAACATTCTACCCTAACGCAAAAGGATATACCTTCTTCTCAGCTCCTCATGGTACTTTCTCCAAAATTGACCATGTAATTGGTCAAAAAACGGGCCTCAACAGGTACAGAAAGATAGAAATAATCCCATGCGTGCTATCGGACCACCATGGCCTAAAACTGGTCTTCAATAACAATAAGGGAAGAATGCCCACATATACGTGGTAATTGAACAATGCTCTACTCAATGATAACCTGGTCAAGGAAGAAATTAAAAACTTTTTAGTATTTAATGAAAATGAAGGTACAACATACCCAAACTTATGGGACACAATAAAAGCTGTGCTAAGAGGAAAACTCATAGTGCTGAGTGCCTGCAGAAAGAAACAGGAAAGAGCATATGTCAGCAGCTTGACAGCACACCTAAAAGCTCTAGAACAAAAAGAAGCAAATACACCCAGGAGGAGTAGAAGGCAGGAAATAATCAAACTCAGAGCTGAAATCAACCAAGTAGAAACAAAAAGGACCATAGAAAGAATCAACAGAACCAAAAGTTGGTTCTTTGAGAAAATCAACAAGATAGATAAACCCTTAGCCAGACTAACGAGAGGACACAGAGAGTGCATCCAAATTAACAAAATCAGAAATGAAAAGGGAGACATAACTACAGATTCAGAGGAAATTCAAAAAATCATCAGATCTTACTATAAAAACCTATATTCAACAAAACTTGAAAATCTTCAGGAAATGGACAATTTCCTAGACAGATACCAGGTACCGAAGTTAAATCAGGAACAGATAAACCAGTTAAACAACCCCATAACTCCTAAGGAAATAGAAGCAGTCATTAAAGGTCTCCCAACCAAAAAGAGCCCAGGTCCAGATGGGTTTAGTGCAGAATTCTATCAAACCTTCATAGAAGACCTCATACCAATATTATCCAAACTATTCCACAAAATTGAAAGAGATGGATCACTACCGAATACCTTCTACGAAGCCACAATTACTCTTATACCTAAACCACACAAAGACCCAACAAAGAAAGAGAACTTCAGATCAATTTCCCTTACGAATATTGACGCAAAAATACTCAATAAAATTCTGGCAAACCGAATCCAAGAGCACATCAAAACAATCATCCGGGGCTGGAGACATGGCTCAGTGGTTAAGAGCACCGACTGCTCTTCCAGAGGTCCTGAGTTCAATTCCCAGCAACCACATGGTGGCTCACAACCATCTGTAATGAGATCTGATGCCCTGTTCTGGTGTGTCTGAAGATGGATATAGTGTATTCATACACATAAAATAAGTAAATAAATCTTAAAAAAAAAACAAAACAAAACAATCATCCACCATGATCAAGTAGGCTTCATCCCAGGCATGCAGGCATGGTTTAATATACGGAAAACCATCAACGTGATCCATTATATAAACAAACTGAAAGAACAAAACCACATGATCATTTCATTAGATGCTGAGAAAGCATTTGACAAAATTCAACACCCCTTCATGATAAAAGTCCTGGAAAGAATAGGAATTCAAGGCCCATACCTAAACATAGTAAAAGCCATATACAGCAAACTAGTTGCTAACATTAAACTAAATGGAGAGAAACTTGAAGCAATCCCACTAAAATCAGGGACTAGACAAGGCTGCCCACTCTCTCCCTACTTATTCAATATAGTTCTTGAAGTTCTAGCCAGAGCAATCAGACAACAAAAGGAGATCAAGGGGATACAGATCGGAAAAGAAGAGGTCAAAATATCACTAATTGCAGATGATATGATAGTATATTTAAGTGATCCCAAAAGTTCCACCATAGAACTACTAAAGCTGATAGACAACTTCAGCAAAGTGGCTGGGTATAAAATTAACTCAAATAAATCAGTTGCCTTCCTCTATACAAAAGAGAAACAAGCCGAGAAAGAAATTAGGGAAACGACACCCTTCATAATAGACCCAAATAATATAAAGTACCTCGGTGTGACTTTAACCAAGCAAGTAAAAGATCTGTACAATAAGAACTTCAAGACACTGAAGAAGGAAATTGAAGAAGACCTCAGAAGATGGAAAGATCTCCCATGCTCATGGGTGGCAGGATTAATATAGTAAAAATGGCCATTTTACCAAAAGCGATCTACAGATTCAATGCAATCCCCATCAAAATACCAATCCAATTCTTCAAAGAGTTAGACAGAACACTTTGCAAATTCATCTGGAATAACAAAAAACCCAGGATAGCTAAAGCTATCCTCAACAATAAAAGGACTTCAGGGGGAATCACTATCCCTGAACTCAAGCAGTATTACAGAGCAATAGTGATAAAAACTGCATGGTATTGGTACAGAGACAGACAGATAGACCAATGGAATAGAATTGAAGACCCAGAAATGAACCCACACACCTATGGTCACTTGATTTTTGACAAAGGAGCCAAAACCATCCAATGGAAAAAAGATAGCATTTTCAGCATATGGTGCTGGTTCAACTGGAGGTCAACATGTAAAAGAATGCAGATCGATCCATGCTTATCACCCTGTACAAAGCTTAATTCCAAGTCGATCAAGGACCTCCACATCAAACCAGACACACTCAAACTAATAGAAGAAAAACTAGGGAAGCATCTGGAACACATGGGCACTGGAAAAAATTTCCTGAACAAAACACCAATGGCTTATGCTCTAAGATCAAGAATCCACAAATGGGATCTCATAAAACTGCAAAGCTTCTGTAAGGCAAAGGACACTGTGGTTAGGACAAGACGGCAACCAAGAGATTGGGAAAAGATCTTTACCAATCCTACAACAGATAGAGGCCTTATATCCAAAATATACAAAGAACTCAAGAAGTTAGACCGCAGGGAAACAAATAACCCTATTAAAAATGGGGTTCAGAGCTAAACAAAGAATTCACAGCTGAGGAATGCCGAATGGCTGAGAAACACCTAAAGAAATGTTCAACATCTTTAGTCATAAGGGAAATGCAAATCAAAACAATCCTGAGATTTCACCTCACACCAGTGAGAATGGCTAAGATCAAAAACTCAGGTGACAGCAGATGCTGGCGAGGATGTGGAGAAAGAGGAACACTCCTCCACTGTTGGTGGGATTGCAGACTGGTACAACCATTCTGGAAATCAGTCTGGAGGTTCCTCAGAAAATTGGACATTGAACTGCCTGAGGATCCAGCTATACCTCTCTTGGGCATATACCCAAAAGATGCCTCAACATATAAAAGAGACACGTGCTCCACTATGTTCATCGCAGCCTTATTTATAATAGCCAGAAAATGGAAAGAACCCAGATGACCTTCAACAGAGGAATGGATACAGAAAATGTGGTACATCTACACAATGGAATATTACTCAGCTATCAAAAACAACGAGTTTATGAAATTCGTAGGCAAATGGTTGGAACTGGAAAATATCATCCTGAGTGAGCTAACCCAATCACAGAAAGACATACATGGTATGCACTCATTGATAAGTGGCTATTAGCCCAAATGCTTGAATTACCCTAGATCCCTAGAACAAACGAAACTCAAGATGGATGATCAAAATGTGAATGCTTCACTCCTTCTTTAAATGAGGAAAAAGAATACTCTTGGCAGGGAAGGGAGAGGCAAAGATTAAAACAGAGACTGAAGGAACTCCCATTCAGAGCCTGCCCCACATGTGGCCCATACATATACAGCCACCCAATTAGACAAGATGGATGAAGCAAAGAAGTGCAGACCAACAGGAGCCAGATGTAGATCGCTCCTGAGAGACACAGCCAGAATACAGCAAATACAGAGGCGAATGCCAGCAGCAAACCACTGAACTGAGAATAGGACCCCCGTTGAAGGAATCAGAGAAAGAACTGGAAGAGCTTGAAGGGGCTCGAGACCCCATATGTACAACAATGCCAAGCAACCAGAGCTTCCAGGGAGTAAGCCACTACCTAAAGACTATACATGGACTGACCCTGGACTCTGACCTCATAGGTAGCAATGAATATCCTAGTAAGAGCACCAGTGGAAGGGGAAGCCATGGGTCCTGCTAAGACTGAACCCCCAGTGAACTAGACTGTGGGGGGGAGGGCGGCAATGGGGGGAGGGTTGGGAGGGGAACACCCATAAGGAAGGGGAGGGGGGAGGGGGATATTTGCCCGGAAACCGGGAAAGGGAATAACACTCGAAATGTATATAAGAAATACTCAAGTTAATAAAAAAAAAAAAAAAAAAACTAAAAGCACTAAAGGAAACACGGTAACATTCTGAAAACTCAATGTAGGGAACAAATTCAGTATCCTCACTTCGGAAAACTACCTCACGTTATAATGTCAGTTAACTAAAATTAATTAGGAAATTTGAATATACAACTTGGCTCTACCCTACCCGTCTACTCATGATAGCAATGCATTAGGAAGCCTACAGGGGTATTTATTGCAGGATGTTTCTTCAGCCCAACAAAACTGATAACAGCAACAGAAAGGATTATGGTAAGTATGTTACTGGAAACGAAAGCAATATAATCTGTAAGTAGAGGAAAATGAGGAAACTAGAGATGTATGTCTTAGTGAAAAAAATGTAATTCATAGTAAATGAAAAATACAATCAAGCTATAGGAAGACATCATTCATATGGCCTTAAGAATTATAAAATATCCCTACACTTTATTTATCAATATATGATAGCAAGCTATGCATACCAGTTCAGAACGCCATGAAAACTTTTGTAAGAGAGAATTGGAATAGGACTGAGAGGTTATAAAAGGAGCTTGTGCAGACCTTTACACACACACACACACACACACACACACACACACATACACACACATACACACACACACACACACATACACACACACATCAATAAGAATAAAAGAAAAATTGGTTGTCAATTTGTGGGGGAATGGGAGGAGTTCTAGGACTTACCTCAGAAGGGCAGGAGGGAGGAAAAGGAATGAGGGAGGTAATGTAATTCTATTTGAATTAAAATTTATTAAATAACAAATTATATTACTTAAAAATATCAATCATTTCCTTCAAAATACTGATTTGACAAAAAGTAACTGGAAATTTTGCATGTTCATTATGCTATTCAACACATTTTGTTAAAGCCTGAAGTCCATGCTAATAGCAAGAAGAAAAGGTCAAGGATAAAAGTGCTCAGATGACAGAGGATGCAGACAGTGCTGAGACAGAACTGTCTGTGTGAGTGGAGAAAGTTTGCCCCAACCCAGTAGCCTTCAAGCAAACTTCTGAGGTTTAAATTTATTTTCCCTAACTGGCTTTAGGGTAGGATTTTTTTTCTCAAAAAAAATTTTGAAGCAGACTGATATTTGATAATCTCTTACAGACATAGTCCCATGCCAACCTGATCCGGGCAATATGTCAATTCAAGAGGTGATGGTTATTAAGGATGTGACAGAAGACTGGATTCAAAGCACATGGGAAAGTTTGATCCTTAGGAGGAAATAAAATGGAAAAGTCAAGCATCACAGCAAAGTCCTGACAATATCTGTTATGTACATAGTTATCTCTGTAAGGTATAGTGAGAACATAATTATTCAGAATTAATTGTGTTGCAAGACAGGGTGGTGCATATCTGTAATTCTAGCACTTAAAAGACAGAGGCAGGAAGACTGATGCAAATTAGAAGCAGGTTGATTTGTGTAGTAAGTTCTAGGCAAGCCTGGGATAGTGTGTAACATTTTCTTTTTAATTTGCCAACACAAAAAATAATTGTTTTAACACAAAATATAAATGAGAGAATTATACGCACATATTATACTTCTTAAAAGATTTGTACTAGAACATGAAAGGTAGGCAATATAGGTCTCTATATTGATCTCAAAGTTCACAAAACAAGTCTCAGGAAAGGAATTATAACAAATTGCTTAGCTTTAGCAGTAATCTACTGGTACCCAGGGGAACTAGCTACAGCATCCTTATGGATATCATAATCTGAGGATGTCTCTAACTCTCTTATTTAAAATATCATGGCATTTACACATAAAATATGTTCATCTTCCAAGATAATTCAAATCATACCTAGTATCTAGTTAATATTAGCTATCAACTTGTCACAGATTAGAAATTTCTAAAACAGTCTCAACTGACAGTTTGCCCATATCAGACTGGTATCTGATTATCTTGCTTGCTAATTGATTTTGGAGAACCCAGTCCACTGTGGGCAGCAACATACCTAGGCTGTATCAGAGAGTGAACTGGGGGAGGAAACCAGAGATTGATCCAGTAATCAGCATTGCTCCATGGTCTCTGCTTCATTTCCTGTTCAAGTTCCTACTGTGACTTCTCTACTGTGACTTGGAAGTGTAAATCAAATAATCCTTTTCCTTCTCTAAGTTGCTTTGGATCAGAATTTTACATCACAACAATAGAAAAGCAATCTAGAACTTTAGAGTTAGTGACAATGATTGACACAATCTAGACTGTACCTAAATCATGATTCTACTATATTAGTTAGAGTAGTGGCAGGAAGAACAGTACACATGCTCAGTCAAATGAGTTTTCCCCGTAGGGTTTCTTTCTGTGGTTGATTAACTCTGTGGATGCAGAACCATGGGCATGGAAGACTGACCACACTTAGAATTTTATTGTTCTGAAATGTCAATGTATAAAAAGTTGCACCAAAAAAAATATGAACTCCAAGTAACTTCCTGCTTGTTTTGTCCCCTGTTGAGCATAAAAGACCAGGTCTCTTGCATGCTTCGCTGAGACTGATGATGGTCAGGAGAGTGGTCAGAAATGCCACCTTGTCATGATCTCACTGTCATTTTTTCTGGAGGACATTTTTCGTTACAGATCATTCAGTAATTGCAACCCCATTTCTCCTTAAGTAGTAAGATGTTCTCATTAAGGGATCGTAGCTTCATTATCATGTGTGAATCAGTTCTCTAGCATATACTACTTTTCTCAGAAATATTATCTAATAATCCCACCGTTTCACAGTTCATTAACACCTGTATAGGGAATGAGCATATTGAAGTTGAATGGAGACAGAAATTCAAATTTTAAAAAAAAATCATCTTATCTTGGACTCAATTTTGCTAATGTTCAATACGTGGGGGAACAATGCTTTGAAATGGAGTCCAAAGATCCTAAAAGATGTCATCCCTGTCCCCGGCATAAGCCATCATTTAGACATCATAACTCCTCCCACAAGTGTTAAAAGTAGTTTCAAAACAAAACTCAATAAAGATCCGCTATGGAAGAACCCCAAAAGAAGAACAAAAATATCAACAAACCAGACCCCCCCAGAGCTCCCAGGGACTAAACCACCACCCCAAGAGAATACAGGGATAGTCCTATGGATCCATCCGAATATGCAGCACAGGATGGCCTTATCCGGCATCAGTGGGAAGAAAGGCCCTTGGTCCTGTCAAGGCTTGATGCCCCAGTGTAGGGGAATGTCAGGGCAGGAGGTGGGAGAGAGTGGGCGGGTAGGTGAGGGAGCACCCTCATAGAAGCAGGGGGAAGGGGATGGGATAACGGGATTCTGAAGGGGAAACCGGGAATGAGGATAACATTTAAAATGTAAATAAGACCCTCGGATCCCGGCCCGCAGCAGCTCTCTGCTCCCAGACCCCGTGAGAGAGAGAGACCTCACCGCCTGGTCAGGTGGGCACTCCTGAGGCTGCAGAGCGGAAGAGACCACCAACACTGCTCACCCCTGCCCACATCCCTGGCCCAAGAGGAAACTGTATAAGGCCTCTGGGCTCCCGTGGGGGAGGGCCCAGGAAAAAAAATGTAAATAAAAAATATCCAATAAAAGGAAAAGGAAAAGAAAAAGAAAGATCAGCTACTAAAACCCACAGGAGGACCAGAGAGAAATGGCACTATACTACATATATAGGGTAGGCAACAAAATAACCTCCATATATATTTATATCGTGATGCCTAGCCTGTAAATGTGTATGTGTGTGCTCATGTGTGGAGAAGGAGGGGAGGAAAAGGGGGAAGGGGAGGGGGAAGAAGAAGAAGGAGGAGGAGGAGGAGGAGGAAGAGGAGGAGGAGGAAGAGGAGGAAGAAGAAGAAGGAGAGGTTAACATGAGGACTTTGAGATGAATGTGGTGTACCTGGAGGGTGCACTGTATTCACAGGGGTCTTTGTGAAAGGGAAGCAGAAAGAACACATGGAGAGGAGATGCCCTAGACGAAACAAAGGATATGGAGGATACTGCCCATGATTCAAGGGATGTGGGTGGCTTTAAGGCCGCCCCAGAGCGCTGGCCCAGCAGATGAAAGCTGGCAACCTGGGTTTGCCTCCACGATAAGAAGCAGGCTGTGATGATTGGTGTCTGTAACCCTAACTACAGCACTGCTATCAGGACAATTGGCCTGGGTATTGCATAGGTAGTTTGAAGGCAGAAGCATGAATACAAAACAACAACAATGTTAAACAAGCAAAAACAAAATCCAAGGGAAAGCCTGCCTCAAAAGAAGGTAGAAGAGAAACTCACTCCTAGAAATTTGACATCTGACCTCCACACACATGTGCTTCTGCACACACACACACACTCACACACACACACACACACACACACACACACACACACACTAAACAGAGCAAAAAATATATTCCTCCAAAAGTTGTTGTCTATACATGGGATGTGTTCTTCTAGCTGAGCTGTCTTGTCTGGCCTCAGTGGGAGAGGAAACACCTAGTCTCACAGTGACTTGAAGTGAGAGGGTAGGGGAATATCCAGGGGTCCAACCTGCTGAGAGGAGAAGGTGAGTGGGAGGGGGAAGTATTGTGGGAAGGGGTGACACGGAGTAGGCAGTGAGCTCAGTGTAAAGTGAATAAGTAAAAGCCCTCTGTTGGGGGATGGGGCTATCCACCCTTCTGAAAATTTTAGCCCAGAATTGTTCCTGTCTAAAGGAAATACAAGGAAAAAGAGTGGAGCAGAGACTGAAGGAAAGGCCATCCAGAGACTGCCCCACCTGGGGATCCATCCCACATGCACACACCAAACCCAGTCACTATTGCTGATGCCAAGGAGTGCTTGCTGACAGGAGCCTGATATGGATGTCTCCTGAGAGGCTCTGCCAGAGCCTTACCAATACAGATGAGGATGCTTGTAGCTAATCATTTGACTGAGCATGAGGACCTTAATGGAGGAGTTAGAGAAAGGACTGAAGGAGCTAAAGGAGTTTGCAACCCCATAGAAAGAACAACAATATCAACCAATCAGACCCCCACACCCCCCAGAGCTCCCAGGGACTAAACCACCAACCAAAGAGTATACATGGAGAGACCCATGGCTCCAGCTGCATATGTAGCAGAGGATGGCATTGTCAGGCATCAGTAGGAGGAGAAGCCCTTGGTCCTGTGAAGGCTTGATTCCCCAGTGTAGGGAAATGTCAGAGCAGTGAGGTGGAAGTAGGTGGGTGGAAGTAAGAGCATCCTCATAGATGCAGAGGGAAGGGGGAATTCGAGAGGGAGCAAAGGGGATAACGTTTGAAATGTAAATATATAAAATATCCAATAAAAAGTGGTTAAAACATACACACACAGGCAGACACACACACACACACACACACACACACACACACACACACTAGAAATTACAGCCACAGGGTGGATAATGATGGTAAGTATATATTTCATCTTTGGAGGACCCCAAGTACTACTTTTATTCTGCTAAACAAATATGAAATTAAATGGACTCCTAATGACTTGCCATTATATTTGTAGATTAATTCATTTCTCAACTTTCGTCAGAGAAAGTTCTGCAGACAGTATATTAACACAAAGACCTACACTGGCCACGGTACTTAGAATAAGACATTAGGGAATGATAAGCCCTAAAATGACATCTAGGTCACAGCCGGGCCTCCCAAGGCTCAGGCATCGTTGGGAAGGAGGAAGCAGTGGGGAAAAATGTTAAAGCCAGAGATGGTTGTGGATGACAATAAGAAAACAGTGTCTTCCAGAAACCTCCGGACACCTGCATATACAAACTCACACAGGCGAAACAGCATGCACAAGTCAAATCAACTCCAGGATGGAGAGGAGAGGTGGTTGCAAAGACCAGCCCCTATTCAAGGTGCTATTGGCAAAGACTAACCGTGGCAAGAGGGAAAGTCCATTTTCTCCAAGTATAGCTTGCAGCACCTCGGCCATGATTTAACAGGACACAAAGTTAGGTGGGTAGAGAAGGTAGTGGATCTGAAAGTAAAAGGAAGTGAACAAAATGTTCTACAAAATTCTCAAGTTACTAAGTAAAGCAAAAGAGAAAGAAGGAATTAAAAAATAGAGAGGCAAAGAAATCGCAGTGAGGGTCGACTCTTGAGGAGTCTTCCTACACTGTGATACGCCTTGCTTTCTACAGCACTTCTTTGAAGAGAGCACATCTGTTCTCTCAGACATGGATTGTCTCTCTTTCTGGGGACCTTGATTATTTAAGCCTCGTCCTTAAAACTCTATTGAAATATCTCGGTTCAACCTCAATTCTGCTTCATTTTTTTAAAGGCATACAATGCAAAGGCAATGGAACAGATGTGCTTTTGTATCTTGCAGAAGGAATACAGCTGCAAGATCTAATTTGGAGCCCTTTTCAAATTAATTAAATCCGTTCGTGGATGATTTCACTAAGTACACAGTGTAGCAGACATTCTACCTCTGACCCCACTACAACTCCTCTCCACTTCTCTTCTCCCTACAAATCTCTCTCTCAGGTTCCTTTTGTTCTGTAACCCACTGGGGACTTTGGTATAACCATGCTATCCGCTAGAGCCTGATGGACTCAGCAGTGACATAGTGACTTCCCCTCTCCCAGAGTCTATCCAGAAGTAAAGGTAGGCTCTTTGGTACCTCACCTTACCATGGTTTATGTCAACTTGACCCATGCTTAAGTCATTTGGAAAGAGGAATTCTCTGCTCAGAAAATACCTCCATAAGATTTGCCTGAAGGCAAGTCTGTATTTTCTTAATTAGTGATTGATATCTGGGACCATCTTATTGGTATCAGTGTTACCCCTGGGCAGATGGTCCTGGGTGGTATAAGAAATCATGCTGAGTTAAGTCATGGGGAGCAAGCCAGGAACCAGGAACCCTCCATGGTTTCTGCTTCAGTTTCTACCTCCATGTCCTTGCCCAGACTTCCCTCAGTGATAGCTGTGACCTAAAAGTTGAAAGCAGAAATGAACTGTTCCTTTCCCAGTTTGCTTTTGGACATGATGTTTTATCACAGCAATAGAAAAACCTCACTGGAATATCATCTATGATTGTTAACAGGACCAGACTTCTGTAGGGACAGTGTAGGTAAGTTATGATATAATACTTGTAATAATGTAACATGTCTAAAGAATTTCATTTAGCATCTATATGCCCTATCTTCCAGCTCTTACTTTCTGTCTCCTCTAATATTCCTAAAGTTCTAGTGTAAATATTTTCTTCAGGACTGGGCACATAACTGTGGCTTATCCTCTTCAGTCTGGGAAGCAATGAATTCCTGTATTTCACTGCCGTTCAATATAGGGAAAGGGTTCTCTGATGAAGTCTGGGAGCCACTTTTTTCTTATGTATGTAAGTATATATGTAATCATAGCCTTTATATGTGTAAGTCAATCTAATAGTTTGTCACTTCAATTACTGTGGTAACTATAGACTATAGGGGTGTGATCCCTATAGACTAATGTCTTTGAATGCCTGGCCCATATGGAATGGCACCATTAGGAGGTGTGGCCTTGCTGGAGTTGATGTGGCCTTGTTGGCGGCAGTATGTTAGTGTATGGGGTGAGCTTTGAGGTTTCTGAAGCTCAAGACCACACCTAGTGGCTACGGTGTCACTTCCTGTTGTCTGCCAACTCAGACTAGAACTCTCAGCTCCTTCTCCAGCACCATGTCTGCCTGCATGCTGTCAAGCTCCCCTCCATAAAGATGATGGATTAAACCTCTGAAAACATCAACTAGCCCCCAATTAAATGTTTTCCTTCATAAGAGTTCCTGTGATCATGGTACCTTTTCACAGTAATAAAACCCTAAGACTGTTACTAATAATAAATTCCCTGCTTGGGCCTATAACAGCTGTGGACTTCAGATGTTAGTAGGGCTCATAATACCTAATGGGACGCCAATGCAGCAGACCCAAAATATATTTAGAGGGCAGTTGGTTGTCCCCACCACAGCTGAGCCACTGTTGCACAGTTATGCATATCTTTCCTGGAAGACTGGACTTTTGGTTGATAACGTTCATAGTTGTGTTACAAGATAATAAGTGTGTGCTACTTTAAGCCACAAAACGTCATTGGTAACAACAGGAAGGCAGTGATCCATGTCTAAACACTGTAGGGGGACATATGCCATATTCTCAATACCTCTGACAGCTAATATTTTTTCTATTACTCTCTGCGATTTCTTTATAGATTTTGTAATTTTGTCATTGTTCAATTCTAGGCATTGTACAGAAATGAGCTTTCTAACTTGCTGTCATCTTTCCTTTAAGTAGAGAATCTGGAAAGAATAAAAATATTTTTTTTTAAAAATTCTGAAAATTCCTGTCTCAGAAATAAAAGAAAAACAAAACAAAACAATAAAAACAAAACAAAAAATTCATTTGCAACTCCTGTAAGATTGTCCCATGTGAGGAGTGACAGCTTCCAGTGAGCAACTAAGAAACTAGAAATAATGTCATTCAGTCTTACAGAAAGGTGGATTGCTGTTCTTGCAAGATAGCCAAAGGTTCTGGAGCACCATGCCTTCCAAAGGCAGAGTAAACAGCATGCAGGGTCCCATTTATTTCTTTTCTTTGGATTCCCAAAGGCATTGGATACTGTAAGAAACCTTGGTTTAAAATATAAACAATCCTGGGCCTTATTTTGCTGCTGTTTTCAACCAAGAAAGACTAATTTGAACATGCGAAATGGTATGATTGCTTTTCTTAATTGCTCCAAAACATTCAGAACACAGTATTCAAATTTCTTCCAAGTTTTCCCAGTAATTTCAATTTAAAGCAAATGCATGGGAAGAAAGTGCAATTAGACTACAGAAAGAGAATTTTGTTTTAACAATGGTTAGTCCATCATATGTATATACATATATATATATGTACATATATATATACATATACATATACATGATTTTGTAACTGACAATGTCCTGCTTCATTGAACTGAGCCTCTAAGACTCCTGTCATCAACAAGCTAACCTTCCCCCAGTGTCATGATCATCTTGCCCAGAATTCTTGACTTATAAAGTTGAAAGACATGGGAAATTTCAAAGAATCCTCCCTGTCAATCATAAAGTTTTCAGAGAAGCATGGCAAACAATTCAGCTACGTTTAAAATGGTGGGTGGAGGAATAAATGCTGTGTGCTGTTAACATTGCGGATTCTAAACTTTAAAAGACAATGTCCTAGAAAAAAAATTGCTATCAACCCATGACATACATTCAACCTCATTTATTTGTGAGTCTTTAAATAGCTTTCCAGACACACACATATAGACTTAGGAAAGAAAGACTGTTTAATGTGAATATAAAACAAGAGACCAAATAAAATATTCATAATGCCAAGCCTGCGTCCTTCGATACATGCTCTTTCTAGAATACCAAATATAACGAACACTCCAATTAGAAGTAGAATCAGTGGGGTCTCTTTAATCCATTCATATTTTACATTACCTGTATGTCTGGATGCTATATATAGCTGCTCTTTCCTCATGCAACCTTCAGCTGTCTTGGATGAATTTTAAAGCTCCCTTCCCAAATGCTTAAAGCTTTTTAGTGTTAAATAAGCCCTCCCTGACATTTACAAGGCGTACCATTTACCAGCGAGCACTGCTGCCTTCATGTTTTTTCTCCATCCATGGCAATAAAATGTGACGTTTAATGCTTTATTGATCATTGCTGCGGTAACAAGTGACACTTTTAATGGGCGATTCTCTTCAGGCCTTCATCCTGATACGTGTAAAACAATCATGTATATTTTATGTTTAAAAATGTGAAATTCTGTGGGGATGATAAGCCTAAACCACTGTGCTTGGTTTATAAAATATATAACACCATATTATATCAAATATAAAATAGCATAATATAATAGCACATAAAGATAAAATATTGAGGAGTATAATAGACTGCCTCTCCATAGACAGGGGTTGTTTGTTTGGTGGCTAAGATATTTTCCCACTAAGGCTGAAATCATTAAAAATTTACTACTCCTTAAGTTAGCATATATAATCTGTTTATATGCAGATTATAAGTGCTGTGGGGATCCATGGATTCTGTCTAGTTTTAAACAATTCCTTCCACGAGGGAACAGATGACAAGAGAAAATAGTTGTATCTTTGTAGTTTAGAAATTGGACATATGTCTTGTAATTATAAGATTTACTCATTTTTTTTGCTAGATAATTTGTTTGTCATCATAATTAAACAAGGTAAAGGGCTTTGGGGCTCAATGTATTCATGTTCATTAGATTCAAGAAGTCCAAAGTCCAATCAAGGTTTATCTGTATGCCACATAATACTACTGTGAGTGCCCAGTCACTCAAAAAAGAAAAGAGACTTGTGAGTCAGCCTTTAAGGGTTCGCTCAGCGCTTAGCATGGTGTGTGTGCCTTATATCCCCGCACTCAGATTTCAGAAGCAAGTAGATCTTTATGACTTCATGACCAGCCTGGTCTATGTCACAAGTTCTAGGCTAGCCAGAGCTACCCAGTGGGAACACCTTATGCTCTTTCAGAGGACACGAGTTCAGTTCCCAGCTCCTGCATGATGGATCACAGTCATTTATAACTCTAGTTACACAGGATCGAAAACCCTCTCCTGGCCTTTATTGGTTCCAGGCATGCATATGATATGCAGACAAGCAGGCAAACATTCCTATGTGCAAAATAAAAGGGAAAAATCTTTAAAACAAATTCACTCATTTTTGTTTTACTTCATATTTGTTAGTTTATGATTATAAAATGCATTAGTCTTACAGAGAGCGGCTTAAGCGACAGCCTTATCAGGAAACTCTATATGCTCTTTCAAATCTTTACTCTCTCGTGCCTTAGACTGCAAATATTATCTTTAGTTTTTTCAATTTTCAAGTGATGATTTCTAAAAAGGGTACAAATTCTACTCTGAGGGCTGGCACACTATACCACATTCAGCTCCTAACTCTTCAGCTAATGACTCATTGCTGTCTTCTAATTTGACAGCTGGCTGAGGACAGCTTGGTGGAGAACAGGGCCCAGGAGAGCAGAGAGAGGTATGCAGAACAAGAGCTCCATCCACAAATGACACACATCAGAGGGATACCCACATGAGGACTCTACCCACAGGCAGGCTGGCATATGAGAAAATATTCAGAAGAGAAAGAGGTAGAGGAGGGAGATGACTGAATAGAGAATGGAGGGCAGAAAGCAGCATGTAGTATCCCCATTATCCAATCCCACACACTGTGTGCTCAGTCCTGCTACTGATGCTGTAATGGAGAACTGATTGCCACATGCTAAAAATGATGAAAATGACAGCACAGACACAGGCCAAATCATTCAAGCTGCACTCATACTTAGTATCACTAAAGTGCTATATTTCTTGATTTGGAAGCTCCAAGAAATACGCAGCACATATAGGTATCATCAAGACTACACTGGAGTGAACTGTAGCGATTTAAAAATGTTAGATTCTGATTTTAAAATTCACTCGATTTCCTTATTTAAATTCAATATTCCTGCATTGCTTATAAAGTGAACAACATGAAGAATGCCTGTTTATAAATGCCATTTTTAAGGAAAATCAATAACCATTATATGCTCCCTGCCATCCTTGGCTCTCTGAGAATATATGAATATATTCATATAACAGGTGTTGTGTGAATCTAAAACTTCAGGAAGAGGATTGAATAAAAGAATTTTCAGAATCTGAACCAAATAAGAGAAAATAATGTCAGCTGTACCATACAAATGCCTGTTATAACAATACATCTCATTATTTCTCCAGTTTGCTATAAAGTAGGGAACTGCCTATAGACAATGACCTTATATACTGTTCAGTAAACATACACTAATTATACTGTAAGAAGAGTCCATGTTGGATGTTACACACAGCAGCAAATGAGAAAGGAGAATTTCCTGATGTGGGAGAATAGAACATAGTAGGGTAGTGGGGTACAGAGACAAACAGCATCAACTCATCACGAAGCTTACTGAAGCAAGCAGGAAAAACAGAATCTTAAAGAGTGAATAACAATTTGCTAAACAGTTGTGCTCACTATATTCTCTGGAGGACTGATAAATGTGTTTAAGGTGATTTGTTAGATTGTCTTCTTGAATGTGGTCTGAATTATCCAACAATTGTTGGCTCACACTAGTGAAGCCAAAATCCCAGTATTCGCTC